>NW_016107323.1:10117719-10154085 GCF_001604975.1 Cebus imitator
AAACAGCAGAAATTTACTTCCGACAGTTGTAGAGGCTGGAAGTTTGGGATCAGGGAGCCGCCGTGGTCTGGTTCTGGTGAGGGCGCCATCACTGGCTTACAGGCTTACTGTCTTCTTGATACGCCCTCACATGGCCTTTCCCCATTGCCTGTGTGCACGGGGAAGGAGAGAGTGAGCCCTGTCTCTCCTCTTCTTAATAAATCCACCCATTTTATCAGATTACGACTCCATCCTTATGACCCCTTTTTGAGACAGTCTCACTCTGTCACCCAGTCTGGAGTGTGGTGGCGCAGTCTTGGCTCACTGCAACTTCTGCCTCCAGGGTTCAAGGGATTCTTTTGCTTCAGCCTCCCGAGAAGCTGGGACTACAGGAGTGTGCCACCTCACTGGGCTAATTTTTGTATTTTTAGTAGAGATGAAGTTTCACCATGTTGATCCAGCCTGGTCCCGCACTCCTAACCTCAAGTGATCCGCCCACCTCAGCCTCCCAAAGTGCTGGGATTACAGGCATGAGCCACCTCACCTGGCCCCTTTTGATCTTAATTACCTCCTGAAATCCCTGTCTCCAAGTACAATACAGTCACATTGCAGGTAAGGGCTTTACCTTATGAACTGTGGAGGGGGAAGTTCAGTCCATAGCACATATAATCCTGCAATGCCACTCCTGGGGATACAGCCAAAAGAAGTGACAACAAAGTCTGGAAGAGATATTTGTATACCCATACTCATAATAGCACTATTCACAAGGACCAACAGGTAGAAGCAACTCAAGGGTCCACTGACAGATGAACAGATAACAAAATGTGGAATATACGTGCGGTGGAACTATGACACAGCCACAACATGGCGAAACCTTGAGGATGTTATGCTCAGTGAAATAAGCCAGGCACCAAACGGCAAACACCACATGCTTCCACTTATAGGAGGAGGCTCACGATTGTAATCCCAGCACTTTGGGAGGCCGAGGTGTGTGGATCACTTAAGGTCAAGAGTTCAAGACCAGCCTGGCCAACATGGTGAAACCCCCGTCTCTACTAAACATACAAAAATTAGCCGGGTGTGGTGGCTCACACCTATAGTCCCAGCTACTTAGGAAGCTGAGGCAAGAGAATCACTTGAACCTGGGCAGAGGAGATTCAGCCCTAAATAGGAAGAGAATCCCGACACAGTCACAACATGGGGAAACCTTGAGGAAGTTATGCTCAGTGAAATAAGCTAGGCACAAAAAGGCAAACACGGCATGCTTCCGCTTATAGGAGGAACTGGGCTAGTCAGGTTCTTAGAGACAGAAAGTAGGGCGGCGGGTGCTACCAGCAGGAGGGAGGGAAAACAGAAACGTTCTTGATTAAAGCGTACAGTTTCGGTTTTGCAGGATGAAAAAGTACTGAAGATTGGTTGTAAAACAATGTGTATATACTTAACACTTAGCTTAGCTAGAATGGAGATGGTAAATTTTATGGTATGCATTTTTACTGCAATAAAAAAACGTTAACAATAAATAAAAATAAATAATCTGGAAATGTCTCCAGCATTAGAGCCAGGGACCAAAATAACCACTAGGGGGCGTTCTACACACACGCTCCCATTTCATTTCTCACACCTGCCTGCTGGACTCAGGCAGTGGATTTGTAGAGGTGGGAAAAGGGCTAGGGTTCCTCCCTCCTTTCTGGCGCCCCTCCCCCAGATGGGTCAGCTCTGCATAAGCAACACACACACACACACACACACACACACACACACACACCCCACCCTCCACCCACTCCCTCTCCAAATTTCCGCTACATCCCAGGCCACACTAACTCTAAGCCCCGTTCTTTCTCCGGATTCCTTCCCTCTGTGCTGGAGACACAGTGAGTCCCAGATCAAGTGCTCCCACCTGGCCTGGTTGCCCACAGGCCTTCTGGGTGGCCCAGAGGCTGGGGAAGAGGGGAGAGGAGGCAAGGGCCCACCCACTCACACTATGGAGGAGAGAAACTGTGGTCCCCAAACACAAAAGGACAGCACAATGGAAATAGATCAGATACCTCATATTCCAGGTGCAAGAGCTCCAAGGTCAGCCAGACCTGGGGTTTTCAGGCTCAGCTGCTCACTGTGTATGCCATAACCTCTGCTGACTTAGTTTCCCCATCTGTAAAACCTGTAGTAATGCCTGTCAGGGTTGGGAGGATTGAAAGAGCATAATAAGACCAGGCACAGTGGCTCACGGCTGTAATCCCAGCACTTTGGGAGGCTGAGGTGGGTGGACCACTTAAAGTCAGGAGTTTGAGACCAGCCTGGCCAACATGGGGAAACCCAGTCTCTCCTAAACAAACAAAAATTAGCCAGGCATGGTGGCTTACACCTGTAGTCCCAGCTACTCAGGAAGCTGAGGCAAGAGAATCACTTGAACCTGGGCGGAGAAGGTTGCAGTGAGCTCGGATCGTGCCACTGCGTCACACCACACACTGAAGCCTGAGCAATAGAGCGAGACCCTGTCTCTTAAAAAAGAAGAATGTAATAAACACCTGTGTAACCACTACCCAGAACAAAAGCTAGGATCTTGACAGTGACTTACATCTACCGCACGGTCCCCCAGCCCCTGGCGCCACATTCCCCTCTTCATCCTCATCCTAAATCCTGTATTTATTCTTCCTTTGTTTCCCTTTCATAGTTTATTATCGCATATGTGTGCCTATAATTTTAGTCGCCTTTGACTTTATAAAAAGGGAATCGTGTTTATGTAACAAGACATTTGTCATTGGATGTTCTATTTCAAAGACCCATCCCTATTTCAGCGTGTGGTTGCATAGTTCTCTCATGCTGCGTGCCGTGTAATATTTCATCGTGGGAATTAAACCACAGTTTATTCATTTGCTGTCTCGCAGATAGGCACTTGGGTTATTTCCTAGCTTTGGCCACTGTGAACAGAGCTGCCATAAACATCCTTCTATGGGACTCCTGCTGTGAATGGGCAAGAATTTCTCCAAGGTGCAAAGTCCAGAGCAGAACTGGTGGACCATCATGGGGTGTGTATGTGCTTAACTGTCAGAGATAAAGCTGGGCTGTTTTCCAACATGTACCAAGTCATGTCCCCACCACTAATGTCTAAGACGGCTTAATTTTTCTCCACTGCACTCACATTACATGATGCCCTCTCTATGTATGTATTTACTTACTTTCTCTCTCCTCCCACCTAGAATGTCAGCTCTAGGAGGGCAAGCATTTTGTGTGTTTTATTCGTCATTGTATCATTAGTATCTAGAATGATGTCTGGCACATAGCAGGAGCTCAGTAAACATCGTCCAATTAGATGAATAAATGGATGACTCTAAATGGTCCCTAAGAGTTCACAATATCACATATGATTAGCCCAACTACCTAGAGACGGGTTGACTCAACCGTCTTTCAGTTTTAATCCCTTAAATCCTGGGAAAGAATCATTGGCCAAAACCTACAGATACCTGGACCCCACCCCCCCTGCCAACTACATGTTTCTGAGGGTGGGACTTGGACCTGGGTAACTTTAAAGCACTCTGCAGGAGAGTCTCATGTGAAGCCAGGGTGGGACCCAGCACTCTGGGGTAGGGAGGGCGTTCATCTCGCCATCTTGCCCATAGATGCTCGAGCTGCTTTCAACTCCAGCTGTATGTGAATTTCAGAGCAAGGCCCTGGCATGAATCTGTGCTCACCTGGAACCAGCCTCTGCCTGGTGATGGGGAGATGCTGCTCCCAGGATCCATCACCTGGACATGTGGCCATAAGAGCAGTGGCCACCTTACCTTGTGCCTGCAGACACTCTTCGCTGAGCAGGGCCGGCTGTGGATGTCACCCCTCTGAGGCTTCTCCAATTCCACCGCCCATTCTCGGCAGGCAGCAAAACACCTTTCACCACTCCTACCCCACCAGCGTCCTGCAGGCCCAGGAAACACTCTGACTTCCAGGGTGTTCAGTCCCGTTTCAGTCCCCAGAGACACCCAAACAGTCCTTCTCACTCTGTTTCCTGTTTTCCACTTAAACTTTTTCTCAACTGCTGAAGGGACAGTCACAGCTGGTCTGCACAGAAGAATGTAGAGGGTTGGAGAGAAGGGCTCAGAAAAGCCCAACTCACTCGGCTCCACGGGCTGGGGACAGGGGTGGCGCGTGTCTCCCAGGGCTCATACCCTAAATGCACATGACCTTAATACAGTCTTCAGTGTCCCCTTCCAGACTCTCCTGTACCTAGACCAGGGCTGTACATACAGTAGGCACTCAATAAAGTCTAATTAATTCCAGGCTCTTTCCAACACAAATCAAATCACATCAAATCTTCAGTAACTCCCCATGACTCTTAGGATAAAATCGCAAACCCATACTGGGTCTTCTAAGTCCCTGCATGGTATCTCTGCCTCATCTGACCCCAGGCTCACCCTCTCCTATCTCAGTGGTTACTCAGTCTCCTTTCTGTGGCTGTAACACACCAAGCGCTTTCCTGCCTCTGGGCCTTTGCATCCCTGTTCCTTCTGATTTAATCATTCCCCCTCTTACCTCATTCATCCACATTAAGACCGATGGATCTTTCAGGAAGTAGCTGAAACATCACCTTCTCTGAGAAGCCCTCCCTGATTTTTTAGACCTGATAGGACTCCTGTTAGATGTCCTCATGATATCCTGAACTTTTCCTTCATGGTCTTTGAAAAAGTTTGGAATTAGACTTTGTGTGATTCTTTGATTCATATATGACTTTCTCACTAGACTCTGAGACCCAGGAGGGCACGAACCATGCTGCTTAGGTTATCTCTGTATCTCAGCACATAGCCCAGTGCCTGGCACGTTGGAGGGCATCTGGCATTTTCTGGATGGATGGATGGATGCATGGCTGAATAAATAAGTGAATAGAGGAAAGAAGGAGAGATGAAAGGGAGGAAGGTGAGAAATTTCATACCTGAATGTAAGGACGAATGGATGAATAAATGGATGGATGGATGATGGGAGGGTGGGTGGATGGGTGAATGAATAGATGAGTGGGTGGGTGGGTAGGTGGATGAGTGGGATGATGGATGGAGGATGGGTGGATAGATGGGTGGGTGGATGAGTGGATAGTGGACGGCAGAACAAAAAAAAAAGGCGTTCATCTCCTTCTGCCGTCTTTCTGAGCTGCAATAATGATGGATATGACCGTCCTGGCCAGTGCTCTCCATAGAATCAACATGCTGACAAGAGAAGCAAACACCAGGTTGTTTTAGGCTGCACTCCAAAATCGTCGTCTACTTTCTAAGTGTGATGATGAAACTTAGTTATATCGGTGAATTTGAAATCGTCAGTGATCACAGAACTAGAAAAGTCACTGTGGACCTCACAGGCAGGTTAAACAGTGTAAGTGACAAGTCCCAGTTCGATGTGCAACTGAAAGATCTAGAAAACTGGTGCCTCATTCCCTTTGGTTTCATCATCCTGACAACCTCAACTGGTTTCAGGGACCACAAAGAACCAAGACAAAAATACATACGCAGGAAAATCTTGGGATTGTTTTTCTAGGGATGTAATAAATTCATATAAATAAAATGCTTCAATGGACCAAAAAGAAAGAGTTCATGATTGATTGCTTTTGTTCTATTGACTTCCCCATTGGCATCTGAGCCATCCTTCCAGTGAAGTGTGAAGAATAGTAAATATTATATAAGTGCCTGGCACAAAATAGGCACTCAGTAACTAGCCCCCTTATGTAATGGGCACCAGCCACACCAGGCCAGGATGAAAATGATGGATATCTCACTCTCACAGGGACAGATTTCGTTTAAGAGGCCAATTGTGATACAGGGTATAATGTCAAGGTATGGGCAAAGGAACACAGAGGAAGATGGAGTGAATTCAGGAAAGGCTTCCTGAAGGAGGTGACATTTAGTTAGACCTTAAACAGAATTCAACAAGAAGTCCAGAGACTTGAGTTCTTCCTTCCAATTTGCTGTTAAATCACCATGCGACCTTGGGCAAATCTCTTCTCCACTGTGGGGTCCCCAGATCCTTCTGTAACATAAGGTGGTTGAGCATCTCTTCTGAATCTGTGCTGTCACAGTCTCCTGTGAGAAGAATCTGCTGACAGCCAGAGCCCTTTTCCCAGACACAAAAGACACACGACGCCTATACACTCAAGTTTACCTGTAATGGGAGAGGGGGACTTCATGGACCCCAGAAGGCCATCCATGGATCCTAGGCTAAAATCTCGGAAGCCAGTGATCCTGTGGGAGGACTGTCACTGCAGACGTGGCCCTGCCCTACACAGAGCTTCTCTCTTTAGTCTGCAGCAGGTGAAAGCAAGCAGAATCATTGACCCAATCTGAAAAAGCCCATCCAACACTGGGCTGCAGGTCGGAGCAAGGGCCTGGGGAGGGGAGGTCCCTTCAGCTGGCCAGAGAGTCAGAGCTGGGTTCTGGGAAGGCATCCCTGAGCAGCCTGCCTCTGACCCTGCCTACTCTGCCGGGTAGGCAGAGCGTGGGCTGCTCTGGACAGATGCCCAAACAGGCCACTGACCCCCGTCTGCCACCCAGGCCTGAGTTCCTGGACACATCCTTCATCTTCCCCAATCTAAACACCCACAGACCCAGGGTGGTCCACCTCCCTCCCAGCAGATGTGTGTCTCAGCTGCATCCAGCTTGCCTAGGAGGGAGGGACTGAACCTCCCGTTAACACTTGAGCTGCTGCGGTTTCCAGCCTTCCCTTCCATCCAACCAACACTCACCCATTTATTGAGCACCAGCTGTTTGCAGGTGGCTGTGAATGACATGGCAGAGGGCCTGCCCTTGTCTTCCTCCAGGGTCTCCACCTCCTGGCCAGGGTCCCCTCCCCTGGTCCCGCCCCTCTCACCTGGAGCAGGTGGGTGCTTTAGGGGAACTGAGTGCTGGCAGGAGATTCAGATCAAGGTTGGTGTGTGGGCACTGCTCTAAGCTTCTGTGATCCTGGGCCTGGGTCTTATTCTCTCTAGCCTCAGTCTCCTCATCTGTACTTCAGATTCCACGGTTCCATCTGAGTCTGAATCAGGCCTTCTCAGCACGCTCCCGCCTCCAGGAATAGTCAGAGGAGGAAAGGAGGCTAGCTCTGAATGCTTCAAGATCTTTCTTTAGACATTCTCTGGATCGTTTTCATTCATTCAAGCATTTACTGAGCACCTAGTCAGTGCCAGGCCCTGGACTGGGCGACTGGAAATAAAGATGACAAAGATTCAAGCCGGCGACTCCTAAGCACGCCACTCCCTGCCTCACTCCCTGCTTGAGATCAGAAGGCCCCTTGGGGACCCGGGAGGGCCTGGCCGAGGATTTGGGGCGCCCCGGGACTCGCGTGTCAGCGCCGGTGGCGCTCAGGGCCGCGATCTGTCTCCTCCCCTTCCTCCTCCTCCGCCCCCTCCCCTCTCCCTCCCCGAGCACCGCTGAGGCCGCCTCCCACCCGCGGGATCCCAGCGGCCGCCAGCCGGCTCCTGCGTCCGTCCATCCGCCGGGCAGTCTATCCACGCGCGGAAAGCTCGGCACGGCGGCCGAGGGGCCTGGGAGGGAACGGGCGCGGAGGCGGGACCGCGGCTCCCTCCCACTCCGGGGGGAGCCCAGGAGGCGGCGGTGCTGGAGCGCGAGCCGGAGCCGGAGCCGAGTAGAGGCGGTGAGAGCGCGGGTGCTTAGGGACCCCACCCCCGGCTCCCGCCGGGGGCCCGCGCGCGGCTCGGGGACGTCTGGGCTGGGGAAGAGGGGCTCCTACCCCCAGGGCGGGAGGCAGCGACGATCCAGCTCCTGGCTTCGCCCGCTACGCGACGCGACCCCCGAGGGGCCCTGGGCCGCGCCTGCAGCGCCGCGCATCCGCGAGCTTCCCCGCGCATCCCCGTGCACCCGGCATCCCCCCGGCACGGCGCGGGCCCCGGGGGAAGGGAAGGCTCGGGGAGCCAAGCGGGGCGCCCCCCAGTCTGAGAGTCTCGGAAAACTGCGCCCCTGGCCCCAGCCCTCCCTCCAGGCCTGCCCCAAGGGAACCCGGGAGGGGCGACCCCGTGCGCCCCCCTTGCTGTCCCCCTTCGGTTCCCCATTGTTCTCAGCCGAATGCTCTCCTGGGAAGGGGGGAGGGGGTGCTGCTCTCTCCTCTTAAAGGGCCCTCTCCCCTCTTGTCTCCTGGCAGGTCGCGAGCACGAGTGGGGTGGGGCGTGCCCACGGGCCCCCGCCCCCCTCGTCCCCCTCGTCCCCCCGCCCAGCTCCGGAGCCGCAGTCCAGGCGCGCCGCCCAGGGGTCCGCGCCGCACCCCTCCCCGTGCGTTCTGCGGCCACCCAGGCCTTCCAGGACACCGTGGAGAGGCAACAAGGGGGCAGGGACGCCCCCTTCGGCAGGAGCCGTCGGAGAAGGGGGCCCGGACCCGAGGGAGGCCAGCAGCCCCACTGAAGCCAGGCGCAGGGTCTGGGACGCAGTTGGGAGTGCAGAGGGCTGGCTGAGAGCCGCAGGAGCAGTAGGCTGGGGCCCAGGCCTCCTGGGTGACAGGCCCTGTCTGGCAGGGAAGAAGGACTAGAGACAGGGAAGAAGAGGCTGGACCTAGAACAGGGGCGGCTGCCTCACTCCCTACCCGAGCCAGCCGAAGGGGCCAAGGACTTTAGAGCTGTTCCCTCCGACACTTGCTTTCCAGGGCAGCAGCCTTTATCTGAGAAGGCTCTGCAAGGAAGGGGTCTTTGCAGCCTGGATGGCCCCCCCACATTCCTTTAACGGGGGCCCCTAGGCCTCAGAGAGAACCCAGAGTTAGAAAGCAGGCCACACGGTCCTTGCTGTCCCCCAGGGGAGAGAGGAAGTTGCCGCCTGCTCCCAGGCCCAGGAGGAGCTGGGCCTGCAATCGTGGGGTACCTGGCCCCTGAGGCAGTGGCGGCCATGTCACGGCCAGGCCATGGTGGGCTGATGCCTGTGAATGGCCTGGGCTTCCCACCGCAGAACGTGGCCCGGGTGGTGGTGTGGGAGTGGCTGAGTGAGCACAGCCGCTGGCGGCCCTACACGGCCACCGTGTGCCACCACATTGAGAACGTGCTGAAGGAGGACGCTCGCGGTTCCGTGGTCCTGGGGCAGGTGGACGCCCAGCTTGTGCCCTACATCATCGACCTGCAGTCCATGCACCAGTTTCGCCAGGACACAGGTGAGCAGATTCCCCACCCACCCCAAGCCACCCGCCCTGCTGTGCCACTGCCATCGCCACCACCACTGCCACCACTACCTTGCAGCATGGGATGCTGAAAATCCCAGTAAATCTGCTGATCCCAAATCCCTTCCCCATCCCTCTGCCCCACCTCCAGAAAAACAGGGCAGTCTGCTGGTCCAGTTTAAGACTTGGATTCCAATACAGCCTCTGAGTATGTTGCAGGGCCTTGGGCGAGTTGCAGCATGTCTCTGAACCTCAGTTTCCTCATCTGCAAAATGGGTAGATCAATATCTCTCACAGCTGAGTGAGGATTAAATAAAATTGTGCTCACTGAATACAGAACCTAGAAGAGCACCGGCACACGATTGTAGAATAAGGGCTTTACATGCACTTCCTCGTTTGATGTTTTCCAAGAATCACAGGCAGTAAGTCTTATTACTGTTGGATTATTATTAGTCCCATTTTATAGATGAAGAAACTAAGTCTCCAAGAAGCTGAGCGATTTAAACTCAAAGCTGGGATTTAAACCCAGGTGGTTGAATTCCAGAGCCAAAGCTCTTAACTGGTATACTATACTGGCTCCAAGTGTCAGTTTTGGGGGTAGTGTCGTGCTGGTGGTAATTAATTGGGGGTCGGGGGGCGTTTGTGGTGTTGATGGTGGAGTGGGGTGGCAATGATGGAGGGGACAGTGTTAGCGGTTGTGCTGGGGGTGACTCGGTGATAGTGTTGATGGTGGTGGGGTCTGGGTGATAATGGAGGGATGATGGTGATATGGCAGTGTCGGTGGCGGTCAGTGATAGCGTTTATCATGGAATTCCTTGGTGTTGGTGACATTGATAGTTGTATCGGTCGTGGTGCTGGAAGTGATGTGATGGGTGGTGATGATGGAGAAAATGATGTTGGTGGCAGTCTTGGTGGCCAGGTGGTGTGGCTGGTAGCCCTGTGTGTGGATGTCGCTTAGAGGTATTGGTGATCCTATTGGGGTTGAAATGATGGTGATGTTGATGGTTGCGTTGGTGGTGATATGATAAGTGATGACAGTGATAAAGTCGCGGAGGTCCCACTCTCAGACCTACTCTCTTTTGTTCTGGAGATTTGCCATTGTTGGGGATCTTTCCCTGAGTCATTACCTGGTGGCATCTGTGACAAGCTCAATGGGCAGTGGGGAGTGGTGGGGTCCTGCCTTGTAGAAGCAGACTGGAAATCCTTGGCATGTTTGACCCCCAAGGACCAGCTGATGGGGTTTGGGGAAGTTCCAGCGAATCCCTGGATGACAGAACCGCACATAATAACCTCAAGGTAGTAGGATGCTCTCCTCTCTAGAGCTGTGCCAAGCAATATGGTAGCCACCAACCACATGTGGCTACTTAGACTGACATTAATTAAAACTAAGTAAAATGTAAAATCCAGGTCCTCAGTTGCACTAGCCACACTTCAAGTGCTCATGGCCACACGTGTCTCGTGGCACCTTGTGAGCCAGTGTAGATCCAGAACATTGGATCTACGTATCACCACACAGTAGAAGTTTCTACTGGACTGTTTTAGTTAGAAAGGCTGGCCTCTTTTCTAACAGGCACAGTCCAGTAGAATTTTCTGCACGAACTGAACTTTCTAATAGTCCAGAACATTGCTTGGTACCCACAGAGTGCTTACCAAGTCTAGAAACACAGGTGAGCTAATAACAAATGGCTTATTGACGGCACAGATTAGCACATCTGTGCTTCCACAGCTCCAGGCACTGACCGCCATCACTGGCGGTGCCAATCGTTCATGCATTCCATCATGTGATTATTTATTGATCTCTGCTGCGTGTCAGTTTCTGTGCTAAGCACCGGGGTACAGAAGGAAGCAAGACGGGGCCTCAGTCTTCTGTTGGAGGGCCTACACTGAAGGTCCCCATGTGGTCAGGGAGCAAGCAACCATATCACCTCACAGTTAATCAGTTGCAGGTGTGACGGCATGAACTAAGCCTGGCCCAGAAGTACTCAGGGAAGGCTAGCCTGAGAAAGTGATGTTTGAACAGGGATCTGAAGAGTGAGTGAGGGCGCCAGTGCCCCGAGCAGAGGGCACAGCCAGTGCAAAGGCCCTGGGGTCGGAAGGAGCAGAGGACATTTAAATCCGTGCTGTTTGGGATGCATGTCCCACCAAGGGGAAGATGGTACAAGATGCAGCTGGACAAGGACTAGAAGTACAGGCCTGGACAGCCATGCAAAGGACCTTGAATTTGATCCAGAGAATAGAAGTCATCATTAGTTCCATGTGCCCATTCTTCCAGAGGGGCACCAAGGCAGTCCCTGACGGAGGAATGGGAGGCATGGCACATCGCCCGCCCCTTTTTGCTTTCTCCTAGGGGTAGAGAGCAGGGCTGTGAGAGCAGACGTGGGCGGGGTCACTCCTTGCTGGGAGGTCTGGTGTTCTGCAGGTTCAGAGCTAATGCTGGGTGTAGATCTTCCAGGACCTAGCTGGGTTGGGGATGGGTGGTGGGGTCCTTAGAAGAAGGGACAGACTCCCCCCAAGGCTGCCAAGCTGGCAACTTTGCCTTTGATCCTCTTATCTTTGGGGGACCCCCATTTCTATTCCCAGCATCCCCTTATGTTCCCAAGTCCCCAGACTTTCATGCTTCCCCTTCATCAGGCCCCGTTCTCTCAATAGCACCCCATTTATGGTTCAGCCTCACTGGATACCCAGAAGCTCAGCTCCAGCCACTTCCCCTCTCCTCCTCCTCAGAGCACTTCACTCCACACCTGCCCCCTGTTTGCCAGAAAATGGAAAAAAAAAAACACTCATTCCTCAACAGACTCCTGGGAGCCTGCCAGGAACCCCCTCCCACCCCCACCAGAGAGGGAGGGAGGCCTGGAAACCTACTGTGGTTGGCAGGAGACCTCAGCTGCTTGGGAATCTGCTGAGAGTGGGGCAAGAGGCCTCCTCACCAGACATGTGAGGGTTTCTCCCGCACTTTACACAGGAGCAAAACATTGTCAAGAAAGGACGTCTTGTCCTCATGGGTAATGGACTGGGGAAGAGCCTCGGCTGGCCGGGAGTAGACCTGAGGGCCAACAGTGTGACCTCAGGCCTCTCCAGGTCTCGGTTTCCACATCCATGAACTGGGTGAGAACATCACTTCTCCAGCAGGGTTGTTAGATTGACAAAGAGAATTCAGCTGATTTTATCCCACAAACATCAGCTAATTCTCTACTGTGCACCTAGCACGTGCTCACCGCTGTGGGTACAAAAGAGACAAAAAAGAGATCTTAAATCTTTGGGGTTTTTTGTTGTTGTTTGTTTTTGTTTTTGTTTTTGTTTTTTTGAGACAGTGTCTCACTCTGTCTCCCAGGCTGGAGTACAGTGGCGCAACCTCAGCTCACTGCAACCTCTGCCTCCCGGATTTAAGTGATTCTTGGGCCTCAGCCACTCAAGTAGCTGGGATTACAGGCACGATACCACATGCCACGCCGGGCTAATTTTTATAGTTTTAGCAAAGACAGGGTTTCACGATGTTGGCCAGGCTGGTGTTGAACTCCTAGCCTCAAGTGGTCTACCCGCCTCAGCCTCCCAAAGTGCCAGGATTACAAGCATGAGCCACTGTGCCCAGCCGTAGATCTCAAAAAGATTATATTTCATACACACACACACACACACACACACACACACACACACACCCCAACATAATGCAGTAAAACCCAAAACTCACGTGTATGTGCTGAAATGAACACAAGCTTCTATCTAGATTTTCTAATTGCACAATTCTTGATATGTTCATTGAATTTTGGGGGGAGACTGCTCTGCCTTTGCTGGTTTCCTAATGCAGGAGCTGGCTGAGTTTTTCTGATAGAGTCAGATAATAAATCTTTTAAGCTTTGTGGGACTCGCAGTCTCTGTTGTAACTATTCAACTCTTTCGTAGCAGGAGAGCAGCACAGGCAATCTGTAAGCGCAAGAGTGTGGCTGCGTTCTGATCAAACTAGTTGTGGACACAGAAATTTGAATTTCATATCTTTTTCACAGGTCATGAAATATTCTTTTTTTCCCCAACCGTTTACAAATGTAGAAGCCATTCTCGGTTCCTGAGCTGCACAGTAGCAGATGGCCAGTGGATGTGGCCTGTGTGCTGCAGGTCACAGACCCTCACACGTTCTTCACTTGAGCATGAGATAAGACCGTGCTGGTGCCACAGAGCACCCCGCATGGCTTCTGCACGCCTCATGGTGTGTACCAAGGTAACATGCATGTGCATACACACACACAGCGCCGGCCTGCTCACACAATTGCTGACACACAAAAGCCCTATGTGCCTCTCGTGCAGTGCAGCTGGCGGAAGAACGCCCAGGTGTCAGGCTGGGGCCACAGGGGAGAGGCCAGGCTCTGGCCCCACGGGGGCTGCTGTTTGTTCAGCCTGTTGCCCTCTCACCTCTCCCCTGCTGGACTGTTTTCTCTGCTCCCTGCAGGGGGTGAGGTTCCCTTTGAAGCTCTCCAGGTCCAGAGTCCAGAATCTGGCCTGGAAACTGGAGCCCCTCCATGGGGAAGCCTGAGGCTGTGACCCTGAGCTGGATGATGTTAGATCCACAAAGGTGGTGTCCCGAGCAGAGGGCTGGAGGGAGAGCCAGAGCTGGGCACAGGATGGGTGGCTTGCTTGTTTCCCAGTACTAAACCAAGTGCTCCATTTCCCTCAAAACTTTCTTTCTTCATTTCCCTCTGTCTCCAACCGTCCCTCCCACAGACAAAGAGTGCCACGTATGGGAAGCCCAAGACAGAGGGGTGTGCTCAGCTGATGGCGGGGCTGGGCCCAGGAGCCATCAGGATCTTGGGGTGAGGGAGCTGGCTGCTACTGGCAGTGGGGGAAAGGTTTGAGAATGGCTTTCTGCTCCCAGAGAAGAGGTCACAACCTCCCTGGGGGTCACTGACGTCCCCTGCCATTGGGACAGCCGCCTCTAAGGGCCTCCCCGAGACCCTGAATTTCCCACCTCGTCCACACAGCTAGACAGAGGTGTGACTCAGCCACTTCCGCAGTGGCTCCCAGCTCAATCCCTGGCCTCAGATGGCTGGAGCTGGGGAGGGGCACCCATCTGCCTGGAACCTCCCATGTCTCCCTCCACGTGCTGCTGGAGGAATGCATGGCAGCCTTCTGCCCATTCTGCAGAGAGGACGCTGAGGCCGGGGGAGGCCAGCTGGGACCAGCCACAGATACCATACCCAAGGCTGCAAGCATGGCCTTGTTTGGTGCCCTCAAGCTGGCCATCAGCCCGGAGTGGCAGGTGGTGGCTGTTTCCAGGATCTTCTATCCTGTCTCCTTCTCTGGAAACCTTGGACTTCACTCACACCTGGTCCCTGCCCTGAGGGGAAGCTACTATCTGAGCACACTTAGGCTGGAGACCATTAGACTGTTACTACCCAGATGGGAGGAGCTTTTCCCATCACCAGGGAAAGTACCTCCAGAATTTAGACTCCAGCTGGGGACACTGAGGCCCAGAGAGGGTGAGCGACTTGCCCAAGGTCACACAGCCTAGTCCTCAGTTTCCCTCAAACTGAGGGAAGCCTAGTCTTCAGCTAGAGCTGAGGCCTCCCAGACAGGCCTTAGGGATAGAAATCAAGGTGACATGTAACGCCAGGGCTGAGAGAGCCCCTCCCTCTTCTCCCTTGAGAGCGCTGTTGGAGCTTGTTGTCAGGGTCTAGTCCAAGGCAGGGACAGCCTGCGCTACCCCGGAGGCCTCCAGAGCTTGGCTCCCGGTTACAGGACCCTTTGGGATCCTCCTCCAGCCTCCCCTCTGGAGACTGGGGCTGGGCCTGATGCCAGGGGCAAGAAAGACTCTGTGTGTGGTGTGTGGGGGCCAGGAGTGGTCCATCTCTGGTGGCAGCAGGTCCAGCTAGTCCACATGTGGATGTCTCCCCAGCCTCCATTCGCACCGTCTGTATTTCCACCATTGCAGACCCATGGTCTCCGGCTGCTTGGCTAGCTCCCGAAGCCTGTTGTGAAACTGCAAAATCATCACTTGTATTTGGTAGTCATTGGTGGCTTCTCAATACCAGGTCCTGGGCTAGGTCTTGGGGACTCAGAGAGAAGGACCAAACCCATTTCAGAATCTAAGCAATCCATTTCAGATCAATTTCAGAGTCTAGTGAAGGTACAGGCAAATGTGTGTCATGGGAATAGCCTTTGAGCCCTGTGACTCGTAAGGCCAACAGATACAGACCTAAAACCCAGCTTGGCCCCTTGCTGGCTGCATAACTATGGGACATTCCTTAACCTCTCTGAGTTTTGGTTTCCTCCTCTGTAAAATGGGAATAAGAATAGTCCCTAGCTGGGAGGGTTGTCATAAGGATGAAAGGAGACATGTAGGTAAAAGCATGGAGAATACTACTTTGCACATAGTAAGCACTCATGCTCAAGGAAGAAAAAGATTTAAATGCTTCTCTAGGGAGAAGCAGGTGCCTTCAGCCACAGCACATGCATGGTGTATGCCTGGCGCCTCTGAGAGGAGGACTTCCTGGAGAAGGAGCCCTCTGAGAGTGTGTGGTTTGGGCAAACAGAATGACAGGAGGAACACTTCCAAATGGAGGAAACAGCAAGGGTTCTTCAGCAGGGCCCTGGAGGAGGGTCTCAGGCCTGGTGGGAGAGGGAGGCTGTGATGGGAAATAGAGGACAAGTAGAGAAGGCCTCTTGGGGCGCACTGGGGCCTGGCAGGCTGGGCTGCCAGCTGCTGCCCTTTAGCAGCCAGGCCCTGGGGACTCAGAGCCACACTACAGGACCAGCCTCATTAATCACGGGCCCTCAGAGCTGGAGCAGGTGGGGTAGGGGCAGCCCCAGGCACTTCCTTCAGTCTCACTGGGCTCCCTTCACCCAGCCAGCGGGCATCACCCCATTTTACACACAGAAAAGCTGAAGCTCAGAGGGTGGGGAGACACCTGCCCACGCCGGGAAGAGATGGGTCTGAGATCAGATCCAGGTCTGCAGCTGGGTGGGCAGGGCCCTTCCCAGGCTCTCCCAGAGTACCTTGGACAGCACCATCAGCGACCTGCCCGCACCTTCCCTGCTGGGGGTGGGGATGCCTGGAACAGGCACCCCTCTCAGCCCTCTCCCTCTCCCTCTCCTCCCCTGTCCCCATTCTTCTCCTTCTCCCCTCCCTCCTCCTTCTCTGGCTTCCTCCCATCCCCCGCTGCATCTTTCCAAAGGAGTGGTGGAGTCTGACCTGGAGAGGAAGGAGAAGGAAGCTGTGGTGGGAGGTGTGGGGGCCACAGTGGGGGAGGTGATGCGGAAGTGACAGGTGGCGGGGCTGTGGAGGGGGTGGTGAAGAAGGTGGTAAGGAGTGAAGGGTGAGAGGATGGGAGAGGAGATGGTGAAGGGCAATGGAGGGTGTGATGAGAGGGTGACCAGGAAGGGCCACAAGGGGAGGCCAAGGGGTGGGGCAGAACTGTTCGCAGCGGCTCCAAGTGCTCATTCAGGCAGTAGGCAATGGGGTTGGGGTCCCTAACTCCCTCCCCAGTGTGGTGTTCTTGGGCATGGGGGACCCTGGGGTGCTCCCAGGCCTCCGCCCACCACCTCTGTCTCTCCCTGGGCCTCCTTCCTTCCACTCGGCTCTGGACTCACAACCAGTGGTAGCCAGTTCCCAGGAAAGCTCCAGGCCCTTAGACAGTCACCCCCATGAGCCCACCTGGCCTCCGGGTTGATATAGACACCCCCACCAGCTCCTAGCTGCCGCTGGCTGACATCAACTGAGGACATGAGGCCTGGAACCTGGAACCAGCTGCCTTGGGTAATGCTGTTGGTGAGGGCCGGGCTCTGGGTTCCCATCCCAGCTGCTTGCTAAGAATCGTGGGGGGTGTAGGCCGGGCACAGTGGCTCACACCTGTAATCCCAGCACGTTGGGAGGCTTAGGCGGGTGGGTCACCTGAGGTCAGGGGTTTGAGACCAGCCTGGCCAACCTGGTGAGAGCCCATCTCTACTAAAAATATAAAAAGTAGCTGGGTGTGGTGGTGGGTTCCTGTAATCCCAGCTACTCCAGAGGCTGAGGCAGGAGAATCGCTTGAATCCGGGAAGTGGAGGTAGCAGTGAACCAAGATCATGCCATTGCACTTCAGCCTGGGTGACAGAGAGAGACTTCGTCACAAAAAAAAAAAAAAAAATGTAAGGGGTGGGGAGACTTGTGACCTAAGTAAACCACACTCCCTCCCTGAGCCTCCGTTTCCTTACCTGTAATGTGGACCTGATGATAGTACCGAGCTCGGGTCACCATTCATTCATCAGGAATTTTATGAGCACCTACTGTGTGCCAGGCACTGTCCCAGGCACTAGGAATGCCACAATCAACTGGACAGATACAAATCCCTGCCCTCAAGGTGCTTCTGTTCCAGGAGTGAGGGGTGGGGTGATGATGGGTGTGATACAGGAGGCCAGGCGTCTAAGAAGGTCCCAGCATATGGGACTGTCCCCCACCTTGGGGCCCAGGAGCTGCTGGGCTAGGAGTTCAGTCTCCTCCAGGTCCCGCATGGTTGTGTCCTTCCTCTGCCACCCTGGCCAAGCGCTTCTCCCTCTCTGGGCTCCTTCCATCATCCCTCTGGAGCTGTTCCAGGCTGCTACTGCTGCCTGCACCGACAGCAGTGGCAGGCCGGTGACGGGGTGCATGAGGGAGTCTGGCACTGGGCCCTGGGGCTGAGCACCCTGAGATGCAGAACAAAGGACGAGGCAATCAAAGGAGGCTGCTGCCAGGACGGTCCTGCCAGCAGCCGCAGCACAGCCGCCTCTTGTACCGATGTGCCCTCCCCCTCCAACTGCAAGCAGAGCATGGCAGGGGGAAGCTCAGAGTTTACCTGGAATTACACCCTCCCAGGGCCCTCCCTCTGGCTGGGGTAAGCATTGCCCTCCCTGGCTTCATCTGGTCTAGGGAACAAAGTCTCATTCGTTCCAAGGTGTTACTCACTGTGGAAATGACAGTCAGGGAGCCTGGGTCCAAGACCTGTCTCTAATTTGCCAGGTGATCATGCCCAAGTTTTTCTCTGCAGCTTAGCTTCCCCAGTACACAAAGGCTGCAAATTCAGATGCTTACAGGGCCTGGGCAACTAATAGAAGTGTGTGCAGTGTCTGGGAAGGCAGAGGGTTTTTAACTGTCTTGCTCTCCAGTGCCTGGTATGCAGCAGGTGCTCAATAAATACTTGAGAGCATGAATGGGGCCAGCATAACTCAGCTCCTGCTCACAGTTGCCAAGGAGGCCAATCGTGGTGGCCTTGCCCTTGGATATCTGGGGATTTTTGAAATCTGGACTGGTGAGAGTCTGCCCCAATTTTTAAATGTGGAGGCAGACTGAGGTGGCTCACGCCTGGAATCCTGGCACTTTGAGAGGCTGAGGCAGGAGGATCATTTGAGCATAGGAGTTTAAGACCAGCCTGAGCAATGTAATGAGATCCCATCTCTACCAAATAAAAATGAAAAAAGTTAGCTGGGCATGATGGCACACGCCTGTGATCCCAGGTGCTCGGGAGGCTGAGGCTGGAGGGTCGCTTGAGGCCAGGAGGTGCAGGCTGCAGGGAGCTGTGACGGCACCACTGTACTCCAGCCTGGGCGACAGAGTGAGACCCTGTCTCAAAAATAAGTAAATAAATAAATATTGCTCACATTTCCATTTTTTAAATGTAAATAGCATGTGAACCAGAAGAAAGCCATATCTACCCAGCTTGCAGTCTCCAGCCTAGTCATGTGAGGCATTCAGTTAGGTTCATTCAGATGTATTTGGTTATTCACTCATTCATTCATCCATCTAACATTTTGCAAGTACCTACCTCCCTGTACTTCTGACCATAGCAGGAAGCCAAGGTGGCTATAAACCAGCCCAGCCTGGGAGGGGCTGCCAGGCTGGAAGGAATACAGACACCTCCCTACCTAGTGAGCTGCAGGTGCAAGGTGCTATGGTGGCCCCAAGGAGTGAGTGGTTTGCCCTTGGGATGGCAGAGAATTCCAAAAAGACAAAGTGCTTGTGCTGAGCCAGAAGATTGAGAAAGAACTCAGCAGGGAGGCCAATAGGGTGGGGTGGGCAGAAGGGCACTCTAGAGAGATGGAACAGCATATCCAAATACAGAAGCATACGGCTGGAACTTTGGTATGGTTAGAGTGTGAGGCTGCCTGTGCAGACAGCTTGTGATGGGCTTCAGAGGCTACCCTCAGGAGCTTAGACTGATTCCTAAGGGCCCTAGGGAGCTATTGATAGCTGTTGAGCAGAGAAGTGACACAGCCTTGAGTCTGTGAAAAATCCCTCTGGTTGCCATGTGAGAATGCACTGCACATTGCAAAGGGTGGACACTGGGACACGGGGAGCAGGCCCCTGCAGTAGTCCAGGATAGCGTGGGCCAGAGGGGTGGCAGTGGAAGTGGGGAAGTTCAAATCCTGGCTAGGTTCAGTCTTCGCTTAGTAGCCCAGTAGCTGTGTGACTTTGGACTTCGGGCACATTGCGTCACCTCTCTGTGCCTCACTCAGCGTTTGTACAAGACAGTGATAATAATAGTGTTCCTTATCATCACATGTTTGTTCTCATTATTATCGTAACAGCCTGCCCCAGTCATTTTGTGGCCGAAGAGCTGACTTACATGAAGCATTTAGAACAGTGCCTTCGCACATAGTAGGCCCTCTGGGAATGTTTCTTGTTATTAATTATCATTATTATTATTATTATTATTACAATTATGCTGTTTCACAGATGAGGAAGGAGCGGCTCGAAGGGCTCCGGCAGTAGAGGACTGCCCAGCCTTTCTGTCCCCTCCCCCTCCACTTCCTGCTGTGCTGACGATCTGAGTCCCCTGCTGAGGTGTGGGAAGCCAGGTGACCAGAAAGCCCCCCATACAGCCCATGGTGTGTGCAGTACCAGCCCCCGCCTGCCAGCAGCCTCCAAGGTGGTAGCCTCTCCGAGTGCCACACACCCCCTCAGCCTTCCCTAGGCATCGAGGCAAACCCCCTCTCCTCCCCTTGTCTCCCCACCACCCTGGCCTGGCTTTCCAGCAGACTCTGGAGAACCTGGGCCAGCCTCAACCACGAGGAAACCACTAATGCACCACAGCTTAGCCTGATGAGTCCCAGAGGAGGGTTTAGAGGGAAACAGAACACCACGGGATTATTGATTGCGGGGCAGGAGCCGGGAGGCAGCCTGGATCCACAGGCTGCTGCTCGAATCCCACCCAGCTGGTGCCCCCAGCCGGATTTCCACATCTTCTCAGGGATCCTCAGTCTCCCCATCTGCCTGATGGGGTCAATAATAGCACAGACCCCTGGGGCTGCCGTGAGGACTGGGAGATGGCGTGTGTGAGCCCTAAGCACTGCTGCACTTGCTGTGGGTGCTGCTGATGTCCTTGCTGTAGGAGAGAGGTGAGCAGCCACATAGACACCAGCCAAGGGACTGTTCCAGAAGGTCACGTAGCAGTCTGGGGTTAGAAACTCAGCCATGTCACTTACTTGCCGTGCAACTGCTGTGCCTCAGTTTCCTCCCCCAGAACATGGGTTCATGGGACTAAGAGGGAACAGCAAATGAAGCAGGGCAGCCTTGCGTGGGCTCCAGCTGGACCACTCACAGGTCACATCCAGCGTGCTCCTAACTGCTCTGCGCCTCTGTTTTCTCGCCTCTAAAATGGGGCAATAACACCCCTGCCTCCCAGGGGTGCAATGAGGGTTAAATGAGCTAAACACAGCCTGGGGCGGAAAAGTGTGCTGGTGGACGGCGTTAGTATCATGACTTCTGGGTTGGTGGAGGATGCGGTGAAGTCTTGCTGGGAGCCAGCCACTGCCCAACCCCCGGTCCCAGGCCTCAGCCTGTGGTGGGACTCCCCCAACCCGATAGGATGTCCCATGACTGCCTCCCACGTGCCCCCTTCCCGTCAGGACCTGGGTGCCCCAAACTGAGATCACTTCCCTCCAGGAAGCCACCCCCAAAGGGAGGGGTTCCCTGCTGGGCCTTGAAGCTGGCCCAGCCCAGAGAGGAACTGTTCAGAGACAGAGAGGCAGCAGGAGGAAGGCTCGGGGCCTCAGAACCCTCCCCCTTCTCCACGGAATCAGCTGATTCTTAAGACCAAGAGGTGGGGGCCGAGGCACCCACATACCCACCTCTAGGTGGTGGGCTCAGATTGGGACCATGCTCTAGGGCAGAAACCTCACATGGCTAAATAACAGAAGGCAAAGCTGAAGTAGTGAGCTCTCCATCACTGGAAGTATCCTAGGCTGTGCTACCGCTTGGTGAGGTTGAACCCCTGGGAACCAGTCCAACCTGGGCCTGCCTTTACTCCACGAGTGTGGCATCATTCCCAGCCCTCCGCTTTCGCTCTCCCAAGAGTTCACCTCTCCGGACCTCAGTTTCCTCATCTATAAAATGGAAATAGTCCTGGTCCCTCTCTGGAAGCAATGGTGTGAGGATGAAATGAAATGGGTAAATGCAAGGAGAGTGCTGAGCGCAGCATGTGGCATACAGTGGGTGCTCAATAAATGCTAGCCTTAGTTTCCCAGACCCTCCATGATGATCTCCGCCTCTAGGTTTCCGGCTTCCCTTTCTTTTCACCTCTCAAGCTCATTTTGTCTCTGACCCCAGCTCTTTTTGTATCTGCCTTAGTTTCCCACATTGGTTTTGGCCTGTCTCTGACAGTCTCTTCGATTGTGTGTGTCTCTCTCCATCCCGCTGTCTCCCAGTCTCTGCCCCAGGCGTGAAGCAGTCACTGGCTGCTGTGGCTATGGCTGCCCCCACACCTGGTCTCAGGGGGCCCAGCTTGTGCAGTCAGTCCTCCAGCTGACACTGACCAAAGCCCCTTTCCCCGGCTCAGCTGGAAGAAGCCTGGAATTTTTCAGCCAAGCATTTTTAAGCAACTGGGGAGGAGAGGGAAGCGGAAGAAAACAAAGGCAGCGACATAAAAACAGGCCCAGGCACGGAGCCCAAGTTTGACACAGGCCCTGTAACTGCCTGGGGGACGCAGACCCTATGGCCGGCACAGCGCGGTGCCCTGGAGGCTGGAGTGGGGTGTGGTCAACTCCGGGCCACCAGCCTGAGGCCCAACCTCTCTCCCAGGCTGAAGAAACTGCAGCCCCTTCTTAGACCCATTGTTCTGGCTGAAAATCTAGGCCATAGCCACTGTGGAGGAGAAGGAGCATTTCCACCACTGCTCCCTTGGAAATCTTGAGATCGAAGTCCAGGCAGGTCACCAGGGAACCAGCTGCCCACCCCCTCGGCCTGGTCCATGGCCAGCCTGGCCCGGAGAGGCGGACGGATGGGCAGGCGGGCTGAGGCAGGCACTGCGGGGTGCAGGGCCCAGCGGGGAGGACAGCAGCTGCCCTAATTACTCCCGCTCTCCAGGTTCCAATCTTGTTTCAAAAGGACTCCAGGGACACAGCCTTTAATAACTACCAGTAAACAGGCAGGAAAATCGATACCTGGTAAACAGAGCCCTGGAGAGAGGGAGGCCTGGGCTGGCTGGCCCTGACAAGCTCCCAGAGTCCTTTGCTGCAGAGCTGGCCAACGTTGACTTTGGGAACCCTCCACCCAGCCTTAGGGTCCTCCCCAGGGACCCCTCAAAGCTTGGCCTCCACCCCGGGGGCCGCTCGCTCTCCAATCTCCGCTCCCTCTCCATCAAGCCCAAATCTTCCTCTTTCCCACTCCTCCGAGTGCCAAGTAGGTTGCCCGTCTCGGTTGCAGATGCCTTCTTTTCGCCAGGCTTTGTGCCTGGTGCTCAAATCATAGTTGAGTACCTGACCTAGTGTTTGTCCTCCCAAAAGTCATTTACCAATGAGAGTGACTAAGAGCAAAAACAAATAATGACAGTGTGAGGACAGACATGCAATAAAAAACTGCTGCATTTGCCAACTACAGCAACAGAACAGAGAAGGCGGTGTCGGAGAAGATGAGCACACGGAGGTCTTTGTTGTATGAATAAGAATTCACCAAGAATTCACGGGCTAGGGGAGGATGAATGTGGGTAACCTATGTAATATCAGCCATTGTAGTTTTATTTGTTGAGTGCTAAGTGTTCTACTAAGCACCTTTGCCATGCATTATCTCATTTTGTTCCCCCAGTAATTCTTTGGGGTAGGTATTAATACCCCCATTTTACAGATAAGGGCTATGTGTGGAGCCAGACTTTGCGCAAGACCTGAGAGACTTTTTATTTTTATGTATTTATTTATTTATTTTTTGAGACAGAGTCTCACTCTGTTGCCCAGGCTGGAGTGCAATGGCGTGATCTCGGCTCACTTCAACCTCTGCCTCCTGGGTTCAAACCATTCTCCTGCCTCATGTACCACCATGCCTGATTAATGTTTGTTTTTTTTAGTAGAGACAGGGGTTTCACCATAAGGGCCAGGCTGGTCTCGAACTCCTGACCTCAGATGATCCACCCACCTCAGCTTCCCAAAGTGTTGAGATTACAGGTGTAAGCCACCACACCTGGCTCAACCTGAGAGACTTCTGAGTTGTTTGAATCACTGCTTCACTCCGGCCAACGTTGATTTTGGGAACCCTCCCCTCCCCTGCAGAGCTCAGGACTTGGCACACAGAGGAAGTTAACTAAGGCGGGTTCCCATTGCTTCCCTTCTGATCCTGCACATTTTCCAGATAACACAGTGCCTTCCCCCACACCAGGAGCCGAACGGTGGTACTTCAGGCACATCAGCCTTGAAGATCAGTCATCACAACTCCTCCTTTTGCAGGTGGGGAAACTGAGGCCCTGAGAGGGGAAGACCAGCACACTGGAGCAGGTGGGAACAGGATTCAGGGTTTTCTCTCTAGCTCACCCCCTTCCGGGCCTGCAGTGGAGGAAGCCCCATCGCCAGGGAAGAAACCAGTCTGCACACACTCAATTAAAATGATAAACCAGGCATCAGAATGAGGGTGTCCCAGAGATGCAGAGGAAGCTTTTGTCTGATTGGCTGGAACATGATAGGTGCCCAGGGACCTTGTTTCCTGGGGCTGGGCTACCAGTCCAACCTCTCCACCTCTTCCACCCCGCCCCTCTCATATCAACAGCCATAGCTTTGTGCCTCAATTTCCCCAGCTTTCAGGGCCTGTCTAGTTGGCCGGGCACAAGGCTAGTCTGTAGCCCTCGTGATTCTAACGTAGGAGAGGGCAGAGGGAGGACAAGCTCTTTCAGCCCTGAGTAGGGACACTAGTGCGGGACAGTCTGAGTTCCCCTATCTGGTTGCAGATCCCCGGGCCAGGCACCCAGGGAAGATGCCGTTTAACAATGGAAATGCCTTCCAGGTATTGAGGGCCTACTGTGTGCAGGCACTGTCCCAGGTGCTGAAACTACAGCAGTGAGCAAAGCAGGCAAGATCCCTGACTTCTCGGCTGACAGCCTAGAGCAAGGAGAACCAGAATAAAGAATGCCTGCAGATTAATAAATCATGTCATTGCTGGGTGCGGTGGCTCACGCCTGTAATCCCAACACTTTGAGAGGCTTAGACGAGTGGATCACCTGAGGTCAGGAGTTTGAGACCAGCCTGGCCAATGTGATGAAATCCCGTCTCTGCTAAAAATACAAAAAATTAGCTGGGTGTGGTGGCGTGTACCTGTAATCTCAGCTACTTGAGAATCTGAGGCAGGAGAATTGTTTGAACCCGGGAGGCATGATGAGATCACACCACTGCACTCCAGCCTGGGTAACAAAGACTCTGTCTCAAAAGTGTGTGTGTGTGTGTGTGTGTGTGTGTGTGTATACACGTATATAAAATGTCAGTCAGCTAATGCCAAATGCCATGGAGGAAAATACAGCAAGCTAAGAGGGAGGCAATGGGAGGGCTGCGATTTTAGATGTTTGGACACACACCTGTGAGAAAGAAAGGAGGAAAGAATGAGAACATCTGGGAATGGTGAGGTCATATTCCAGGCGGAGGGAACAGCCAGTGCGGAGGCCCTGAGGCTGGACAGTGCCTGGTGTATTTGAGGAACAGCAAGGGGGCCAGAGTGGCTGGAATGGAGTGACAAGGGCGAGGTAGGCAATGTCAGAGGAGGACAGGGCCCCACAGTGTGGGGTTTCATTGTAGGTCATGGCAAGGACTTTGGTGTTTACTCCAAGTGAGTGGAAGCCAGGAAGGATTTTGAGCAGAGGAAGGATGTGATATGACTAGCGTTGAGAGGCTCCCTCTGGCTGCAGTGTGGGAAACAGATTACAGGAGGGGAGGGCAGTATCAGAGACCAGTCATAAGTCTACTGCAATGGTCCAGGAGAGAGAGACACGGTGTGGGCTGGGTGGTGTGAGTGCAGGGGGGAGAGGTGGTCAGATGTGGATTATTTGAAGGTGGAGATGACTGATTTAATGACAGATTGGAGGTGACATATGAGGTAGGAAATCAAAGATTAGACCAAGGTTTTGGGGTTCCAAGGAAGAGCATCCAGAAGGGCAGGAGCTGCCAGGAATTGTGATGTGAAGACCTCGGGAGGAGCAGGTTTGAGGCAGGGGAGAGCAGAGCTGAGTTCAAAGTGCCCGTTAGACCCCTCCAGGGAAGGATCGCGAACCTGGCTCCCAGGGGAGAAGATGAGGCTGAAGATGGCGGATTTTGGAATCATCAGAGTAGACACAGTATTTATCTCAATTGATCCTCTTAGCAATTCCACAAGGAAGTCTGCTTATGCCCATTTTAAAAGGAGGAAACTGGGGCCCAAAGATGTTGAGTCGCTTACACACAGCCACAGAGCTGGAAAGTCAAAAAGTCAGGACTTGACATGAGGGCTGTCTGCCTCACAGCGCTGAGGTCCCACTCAGACCCGCTGTGACTGTTTTCACTCACTCCTCCCCCAAACCCCGTGTGAGAGGGAAGGGGTGTCATGGATTAACACCCCTCTTTTTGAGATGGGACCGCTGAGGCCTGGGGAGGCTTAAGGAACTTTCCGCGGTTGAGGAGCGATTGAGTGTGCAGCCTTTCTGCAGGTGTGCCAAATGAACGCAGCAAAAGACTCCCACTGCATCAGCCCCAAGACACAGAGTAGGTTAAAGGCTCTGAGAAGTCCTGCAGCCTGGACCTCTTGGGTTATCTCTGGTTAACTCAGAGTTTCCTGTGGAGCCTTGCTGTCAGAGAAGCACATAGAGCTTTGGCAAACACGAAGCTGTGGTTGGGAGTAAAGCCTCAATGCCCTCCTTTATGAAAGAGGGTCCACCTGGCAGTCAGCAGGTGTTTGTCGAAGGCAGTAACAAATGAAACACACAGATGGATACAAATAACAAATAAGCAAATGAAGGAATGGACCAGTGCAGGGATGAGCACAAAGTGTGAATGAATTTTTTTTAAAAAATGGATCCACATGGGAGCTAATGAATTCATTCATTCATTCAGACAATATCACTTAAGCACCCACTGTGTGCAGATGCTGCGGATATAGAAGCAAATAAAACAAAATCCCTCACCTTGTGGCTATTACATTCTAGCGAGGTGAAGACAGACAGAAACCAAGATAAATGAGTAGAATGTGAAGTATACCTGATGGAGAAAATGGAACGGGGAAGGAGAGAGGGGAAACTATGTGGGGGTGCACATTTTAAATAGGGTGATGGTAAATGAAAGAATGGCTGAATGCCTGAATATGGGAGTGAGCTGAAGATGGAGAATACATAAAGGTATCACTTTAAAAAAGCACAAGGGGGCCAGGTGCAGTGGCTCACACCTATAAACCCAGCACTTTGGGAGGCTGAGGGGGGTGGATCACCTGACATCAGGAGTTTGAGACCAGCCAGCCTGGCCAACATGGCGAAACCGCGTCTCTACTAAAAATACAAAAATTAGCCCAGTGGGGTGGTGCATGCCTGTAGTCCTAGCTACTCGGGAGGCTGAGGCAGCAGAATCGTTTGAACCTGGGAGGTGGAGGTTGCATTGAGGCTATATTGTGCCACTGTATTCCAGCCTGGGTGACAGAGCAAGACTGTGGCTCACACCTGTCATCCCAGCACTTTGGGAGGCCAAGGCAGGTGGATCGCTTGAGCCCAGGAATTTGAGACTTAGCCTGTGCAATGCAGGGGGACCTCCGTCTCTAAATAAAATAAAATAAAATAAACGATAAACAATGGATGACTGCAGGCAGGAAAGAATGACCTAATGAAAGAACCATTAAATGAATGAAGTAAAAAGTATATGAATATGTGAACTCAGGCATGGAAAAATGAATGAAATAATGCAAGAATTGTTGAATGACTAAATGAACTAGTGCTTGAGTTAATGAACTAAGGCATGAACAGATTGGTGAATGAATCACTGAATGGGTGAGTGAACTATAATGAAGGAGAGGACTGCAGGGGTCCTTTGTGCCTGGCCTGGTCTCTCTCTGTGCCTGCCCCAACTTATCTGACTCTGGTCTGAAGAGACCCCAGGCCCCCTTTGCCCTCTCCGCCACCCTCCAGAGCCTGTGATAACCCCTACTTCAGTGTCTGTCTTGGCCCTGGAGAGGTGGGGGTGGGGGAGCCCTCCATAACTTGCTAGTTTCCTACCCCAAGCTGTCTTGACACACACCCCGCCCCCCCACCCCGTTTGCTGGCTCTCCCACACCTATCCCCAATCTATTGACTAGGAGCCCCTGCCCACCTCGCCCCACTGCTCTGTGCTGAACCTTTAGCCCAGGCCGCCCTCGCCCTGGCCCCCGCCTGTCCTGACCCTCCAGCCTGTGCTGAACCCCAGGCCTGGGCCTTGACCCCGTTTCTCTCCGTGCATGTGTTGACTCCCTCCCCAAGTCTGGATGGCCCCGTTGGAGGCCTGTGCTGACCCTCCAAGCCTCCAGCCCGCCCCTCCACCTGCGCAGACCAGCGCTCCGTGTCCCCACCCCGGGCCGAGCCGCCCGCGCCCGCTGTGCTGACGCCCCCTCCCCATTTCGAGCACAGGCACCATGCGGCCCGTGCGGCGCAACTTCTACGACCCGTCGTCGGCGCCGGGCAAGGGCATCGTGTGGGAGTGGGAGAACGACGGCGGAGCGTGGACGGCCTACGACATGGACATCTGCATCACCATCCAGAACGCCTACGAGAAGCAGCACCCGTGGCTCGACCTCTCGTCGCTGGGCTTCTGCTACCTCATCTACTTCAACAGCATGTCGCAGATGAACCGCCAGACGCGCCGCCGCCGCCGCCTGCGCCGCCGCCTGGACCTCGCCTACCCGCTCACCGTGGGCTCCATCCCCAAGTCGCAGTCGTGGCCCGTGGGCGCCAGTTCGGGCCACCCCTGCTCGTGCCAGCAATGCCTGCTGGTCAACAGCACGCGTGCCGCCTCCAACGCCATCCTGGCCTCGCAGCGCCGCAAGGCGCCCCCCGCACCCCCGCTGCCGCCGCCACCGCCACCTGGAGGACCTCCGGGCGCCCTCGCTGTGCGCCCCAGCGCCACCTTCGCAGGCGCCGCGCTCTGGGCCGCGCCCACCACTGGCCCCGCCGAGCCCGCGCCGCCCCCCGGGGCGCCCCAGCGGAGCCCTAGCGCCCCCGGCGGCGCCCCCACCCCGGGGCAGAACAACCTCAACAGGCCCGGGCCCCAGCGCGCCACCAGCGTGAGCGCACGCGCCTCCATTCCGCCTGGGTAAGACGGGGCCCAGGGGGAGGGGACCTCTGTGTGGTCGGTCGTTCGCAGGCAGTGACCAAGCCCGGGGTGGTTGCCCACTAGGGCCAGAAGCAAAGATTACAATAATAATAATGACGATAAGTAATATCCAGCATCCACTAAGTGTTCATTTTGTGCCAAGCATCAACTAAGCACCTTAACAAGTCCCCACGCATTTAGCTCCACGTATAAGGACCCTATGAAGTAGGTACCATCTTCACCTCCAGTTCACAGACAAGGAACTGACTCCCCGGGGATCACACAATTCCCAAGTGATTGGGCCCAACATCAGCAGTGTTGCGTGTTCCGTGTTTATTATTCACTAAACCCTCTATGTGTATCACTGGGCATATTCCACCAAACAGTTGTACCGCGTGCACGTTACAGATGGGGAAGCCGAGGCTGGGAGAGCTATGGTGCCTTCTCAGAGTTACCCAGGGAAGAGTAGACATTGGCGTCCATACCTGTCCGATTCCAAAGTCTGTGCTGAGATGTCTTAGGATTTTTAGAGGGATTCAGAGTCCATCAGTCCTTGTCCCAGTCCATGCCCACCTCAGGTGGTGGCTCGAGCAAGCATCAGCTGCCCGTCCAAAGTATTTCCCCATAGGCTGCACCTGAAATATCACCATCACTCTGGGTTAATACTACGGTTTGCACACTGGGCTCCAGGGACTTCTGGGGTGACCTGGAATCACGGGAATGGGGAAGTAGAAAGCCAGGCAAACAGCAGTCTGTTTCTCTGCCCTTGTTTTAACCAGAGCAGCCCTTTTTGGAAACACTTTTTTATGAACTGGCTTTCCCAGTAGGATTTTATTATTTTATCCCAGCTCATATCAAGTTTGGAGATTCTTGGGCTGAGATGTCCCAGACCACAGGATAGCGACCCAGTGAGCTGCCGTTGGGTGCCCACGCTGGACCCCAGGTTCAGTCCGTCTGAGCAGAGGACCAAGCCCTGTGGGGTGGCAATGAGAGGAAAGATCAAAGACCTTGAACTTGGCATAGACCAGAAGAGAAAAAACCAGGGGGGTGTGGACTGTGGCCCACAGAGGAAGAGAGGCCCCCCCAAACCAACTGTGCTTCAGTCACCATGGCATGGCCAGGGAATTGATAGTAATGGCCAGAGATCACCAAAGTTCAGATCTGGATGTGACCTTTTGGGTCACTGCACCCAGGTCACCCCTTTTATTGTGAGCAACAAAAGCCTGGGAAAAGGAAAGGTCAGGACCCTGAACTAGGCATGCTATTCATCTTTTGTCACTTTGAGAGTCTGACTTCCTGGGTTCAAATCCCCTCTTGGTCACTTCTTTTTTTTTTTTTTTTTTGAGACACAGTTTCACTCTGTTGCCCAGGCTGGAGTGCAGTAGCACTATCTCAGCTCACTGTACTCCACCTCCCAGGTTCAAGCAATTCTCCTGCCTCAGCCTCCTGAGTAACTGGGACCACAGATGCACACCACTATGCCCGGCTACTTTTTTTTTTTATTATTTTTTTTTTTATTTTTAGTGGAGACAGGGTTTCGTTATATTGCCCAGGCTTGTCTTGAACTCCTGACCTCAAGTGATCCTCCAGCCTCAACCTCCCAAAGTGCTGGGATTACAGGCTTAAGCCACCATGCCCATCCTGCTCTTGGCCGCTTCTGAGCTGGGAAATCTGGGATGAGTCCCTCTCCTTCCTTAAGCCTCAGTTTCAACATCTGTCAAATGGGGGCAGATCTTCCCACCGTGTGAAAACGCTGTGAACCTGAACACGGCATCTACACTGGCAGTAGTTCGGCCATGGCCGTTAGGACAACTTTTGCTCTCCAGGAGGAGTGTTGGCATACAGTGTGGGGAGCTGTAATTTTCCAGGGACGCTTCACGGTCACCACCACCTGCCTGCCTCACCCTTCCCTTCTCCGTTTCCACCTTTTCATTCCTCTCGGAGGAGAGGGCCATGGGGACACACGGGTGCGTCCTGTGTGACCTCAGCCTAGGGCAGGCCCAGTGCCAACAGAGAGGAGACTTGAGGGGGTCGAAGAAAACCCCCCAAACAACAGTAGAGTGGGTCCTAGAATGACAAGCCAGAGGGGGTGTGGGAGGGGACAGAACCAGGAAAATTCCAGGGACCTCTGCAGTAAGAATTTGAGGACCATCTCTCTGGGTTAGTGTTCTTATAACCCGCAAGTAGACTAGAAATCAGAAGATTGCAGCCAGAATTTTCTTATAGAATAAACTAGAATCGAAGAGTAGAGTAGGCATATGTAATACAGAGTAAAAATACGAATTGTTACGTGAAGGCACAGTGGCTCACGCCTGTAATCCCAGCACTTTGGGAGACCGAAGTGAGCAGATCACTTGAGCCCAGGAGTTCTAGAACAGCCTGGGCAACACAGCAAGACTCCATCTCTACAACAATAACAGAAAGTTAGCCAGGCAGGGTGGTGTGTGCTTGTAGTTCCAGTTACTCAGAAGGCGGAGGCGAGGATCGCTCGAGCCCAATAGGTCAAGGCTCATAGCACTGAGATAGAGCAAGACCCTGTCTCAAAAAAAAATTACTCCATGAATGTTTTGCGTCATTTCTGCATAGGTTGAATAGGTTGCCAGGTGAAATGAATTTCCTAGTCACTGACGAAATAGTTGAGTCCAGGCATAGTGGCTCACTTGGGAGGCCGTGGTGGGCGGATCACTCGAGGCCAGGAGTTGGAGACCAGCCTGGCCAACATGGTGAAACCCCATCTCTCCTAAAAATACTAAAATTAGCTGGGTATGGTGGTGCATGCCTGTAGTCCCAGCTACTCGGGAGGCTGAGGTGGGAGGATTGCTTGAACCTGGGAAGTGGAGGTTGCAGTGAGCTGAGATCACACCACTGCCCTCTATCCTGAGCAACAGAGTGAGACTCTGTCTCAAAAAATTAAAAAATAAAAGATACAGAGAGAGAGAGATTTGAAAGCTACTGTTCTAGAGCAGGCTGAAAATTACTCAGCTTTCATGGCCCAGTGTTAATTCTCCACATGTACTGGGGGTGTGTATCTGTAGAGCTGAACAAGACAGACAAGGCCCGTGTCCTCCCAGGGCATGCAGACAGATGGGGAGACAGCAAGTAAAGAGTAAACGGACAGGATCTCTGGAGCGAGACAGAAGTGCTAGGGAGCTGGCAGGACAGGGTGGTGTGGGAGTCCAGGGAAGATCCCTCTGAGGAGGTGGCCAGCTGTGGAGAATGGCTGTTCCAGGCCAAGGGAACAGCATGAGCAACTTCAAGGAGGCTCAGAGGGCGTGGTGTGTTTGGGGAAGGGCTAGAGGTGTGGGGAGGGCTGGGGTGAGAGGCACCAGCCAAAAGAAGGGCACTTCAGGCAGGGCACTGCCGGTGCACAGGGGCAGAGGTAGGAATGAATGCAGAAGGTTCTGGAGACCACCGGGGATCGAGGTGCCCTTTGGGAGCAATGGGGGCTGAAACTTTTTCCCAAATGGGGGTACAGGGCCAGGTTGGGTGGCCTCAGGGAAGCCTGGGCTTGATGCTTCATCAGTGGGGAGCTGGAGACTGTGCTTGGGCTCCAGAGGCCTGTAGTGAAAAGGAAGGTTTTTCTGTGGGGGTTCGGATCATTAAACACCTGCCAGAGCTCTGTTGTCTCCAGACACACGCCCCTTCCCCGAAGCCAACATCATTTCTCCTGCCCTCCCCTTGGGGACTGTTTCTGACCCTCCCTGAGCCCAGACACTGGCCTAGAAAACAGGAGCTGTGTGGTGGGGGAAACTTCCCCGGAGCTCCCTCATCCCTCCCACCTGCACAGATTCTGCCCAGCCTCACTCCAGCCCCTTTAACTGACCCTCCCCAGCCAGACAAGCCCAGCTTAAAGTCCCCAACTCCAAGAAACCCCCTGGGAAAAATCCCCCTGGCTCACGAGACCCTCGGAGCCTGTTGCTGGGGAAGGGGAGTAGGAGGAAGGAAGATGGGGTGGCAGACCCTGGCTTCTCCTGCCTAAAGCTTCCCATTGCTGAGACAGCTGAGGCCCACGTGCAGCCTATGAGGGGAAAGGGATGGAGGTGGGGGGTCTCTGTGGAGCCAGGCAGACAGGCCTACCCACTGTCACCCTGGTCCCCAACCCCCTCCCAGACCTCCCCACCCTGGTCTCTTTGTTTCTATGCCTTTGGTTTTTTTGTTTTTAGAGACAGGGCCTGGCTCTGTTGCTAAGGCTGGAGTGCAGTGATGCAGTCCTAGCTCCCAGCAGCCTCGAACTTCTGGCCTCAAGCAGTCCTCCCAATTCAGCCTCCCAAGTAGCTGGAACTACAGGCACACACCACCACGCCTAGCTAACTTTGTGCAATTTTTTGTAGAGACAGGCTCTCACTATGTTGCCCAGGCTGGTCTCGAACTCCTGGCCTCAAGCATCCGCCCGCCTCAGCCTCCAAAAGTGCTTGGATTACAGGTGTAAGCCATAGCGCCTGGCCTGTCTCTGTGACTTTAAGTCTATTAATTTGCTAGGGCAGCCAAAACAAAGTACCACAGACTGGGCAGCTGAAACCACAGAAATGCATTCTCTCTCTCTCATGTTCTTGAGACTAGAAGTCTGAGATCCAGGTGTCGCAGGTTGGTCCCTTCTGAGGCCTCTCTCCTCGACTTGTAGACGGCATCTCCTCCCTGTGTCCTCATGTGGTCTTCCCTCTGTACCTGTCTGTGTTATAATGGCCTCTTCTTAGAAGGGCGCCAGTCCTATCGGATTAGAGCCATCCTCCTGACCTCATTTTCACTTAATTACCTCTTTAAAAACCCTATCTGTAAATACAGTAGCATTCTGAGGTCCTGGGGGCTAAGATTTCAACACATGACTTCTGTGGGACATAGCTCAGCCTGTAACAATGTCTCTGTGTTTCTCTCCTTCGTAATTTGCCAATACTCTTTTTTTTTTTTTTTTTTTTGAAACAGTCTTGCTCTGTCACCCACGCTGGAGTGCAATGGTGCAATCTCAGCTCACTGCAACATTCACCTCCCAGGTTCAAGTGATTCTCCTGCCTCAGACTCCTGAGTAGGTGGGATTGCAGGCACCTGCCACCACACCTGGCTAATTTTTGTATTTTTAGTAGAGATGGAGCTTTGCCATTTTTCCCAGGATGGTCTCGAACTCCTGACCTCAAGTGATCCACCCACCTCAGCCTCCCAAAGTGCTAGGATTACAGGCGTGAACTACCATGCCTGGCCAAATGCCAATACTTTTAATGGCAAAAACCACAATATTTTTGCGCCAAACGATACCTCTGTGTGTCTTGGTCTCTTTCAGTCTTCCCGTGTCTCTGTCGCTCTGTGTCCCACGCTCTCTGTCTGTCTCTGTCTTCTGCTTCTTCCTCTCAGTCACTCTCTTCCCTTCCCTGGCTTCCTCCTCTCCACCCTCCTTCTCTCCCTTGCTGGACTCAGACATATCCCTAGCCCTTTACAGGTCCGGTGACCTTGGACCCACTTGGGGCTTGGCCTCTCTAACCTCAGTTTCTCCATCTGTCAGGCAGAGCTAAAACCACCACCTCTCACACGGGCAGACTCAGCAAGGATCAGCATGCAGCGGGGGTGTGGCCTCTGCAGAGATCGCCAATGTCATTCTCACCTCCATCCTCATCTCAGCCCTGGATGGACAACAGGGAAGGAGGCCCAGAGAGGGCGATTGGCTCATCTAGGGTCACACAGCCAGTGAGGACAGAGCATCCACCTGGCCAGGGTTTTTTCCACTTGCCCCTGTAACAGGGCGGGGAGCCAGCTGGCAGCCTAGCCCTGGGGGACATGCGGGGGTGGGGAAGATCCACCCTGTCCCCTGAGGGGTAAGTGTCCAGTGCTTTGGAACACAACTGTGGGGCAGAGGAACCACACTCAGAGTTTCCGCCCCACGTGGTGGGAGGGAGGACAGGGATAGCTGCAGGCCGGTTTCCATCTATTGAGCGCACCCTATGTTCCCCGCTCTCCATTTCATAGCGTGTATGTGGGGGGGGGGTGTGAGTGTGCGTGCGTGTGTGTGTGTGTGTGTGTATGTGTGTGTGAGACAGGGTCTCACTCTGTCACCCAGGCTGGAGTGCAGTGGCACAATTATAGCTCACTGTAACTTAGGCCTCCTGGGCTCAAGCAATCCTCCCACCTGAGCCTCTTAAGTAGCCGAGATTAAAGGCGTGCGCCACCCCACCTAGCTAATTTTTTGTTTTCATCGAGACAGGGTCTCACAATGTTGCTCAGGCTGGTCTCAAATTCCCAGCTCAAGCGATCCTCCTGCCTTGGCCTCCCAATGCCCTGGGATTACTGGCATGAGCCACCGTGTCTGGCCATTTACATGCATGTCTCTCTTAATTCTCACAGATACTCAACGTTGGCAGGTCCTATAATCCTCATTTTTCAAGTGAGGAAACTGAGGCTCCAAAAGACTAAGACATTTGCACAAGGTAACACAATTAGGACTCAGATTCAAAAACCCAAGTTGACCAGGGTATTAGGGATGCCCCGTCTCCAGCCAGCCTGTGCTGTTTCGGATCATGGTCCCAGAAGCCCCACCCTGATTCCTGTGTGACCCTGGCTGAGCTCATCTCCCTCTCTGGTCTTCAGTTTTTGCATCTGTGAAATGGAACTGGCAACACAGGCCCACATAGTCCATCATGAAGCCAGATGTCAAAGCACTTGGATTTATCAGGCCTGTACTTTTTTGGGGGGAGGGTGGGATGGAGTCTTGCTCTGTTGTCCAGGTTGGAATGTAGTGGCGAGATCTCTGCTCACTGTAACCCATGCCTTCCAGGCTCAAGCAATACTCGTGCCTCAGCCTCCCAAATAGCTGGGGTTACAGGCATGTGCCATCAACCAGGCTAATTTTTTATGTTTTTTGTAGAGACAGGGTTTCGCCATGTTCGCCAGGTTGGTCTCGAACTCCTGACCTCAAGCAATCTACTGGCCTCGGCCTCCCAAAGTGCTGGGATTATGAACATGAGCTATAGTGCCCAGCCAGGCCTGCACTCATTTAAATCCACCCTCTTCCCTCCCATCTCTACCAGACTTGTACAACATTGCCAAGCCGATCATTGCTAAAGAGATGTCATTTACGTTTCCATACCTTTGGCTCTTAGTTGAGCCTGAGAACTTCTTCCTGTTTACTGGTCCTGAGTGGTTCCTTCTTTTGCCAGTTACTTGCGTATTTCTTTGGCTTATCCTTCTCTGGAGCTGTTTATTGCTTCTTCATTAATTTACAAGTGCTCTTCCTGCATTAAGGGCATTAACCCTTTGTCATCTTTTCTGTAGTTTGCTGTTTCTTTTTCCCTTCTTTATAGCATATGCTCATCAGTTTTTTTAATTAATTAATCCATATTTATTAGTAACTTCTATGTGCCAGGCACTGTTTGGAGCTCTGGGGACACAGCAGTGAACTAAACAGACAGTCCTTGCTCTCTTGGAGCTCACAATCTAGTGGGAGACGAACATGAAACAGAATAAATTAATTCTAGAATACGGTAGAAAGTAGTAACTGCTACAGAAGAAAAATACAGAAGAGAAGGGGTGTAGGGAGTGATGAGAAGGAAAGGCCTCATAGAGAAGGTGACATCTGAGCAAAGATGGAAGGAGGTTAAAAAGCAAGGCATGGCAAGGCACAGAGGCTCACACTGGGATTATAAAGTACTGTAATCCCAGCACTTTGGGAGGCTAAGGCAGAAGGATCACTTGAGTCCAGGAATTTGAGACCAGCCTGAACAACATAGTAAGACTCCATCTTTAAAAAAAAGGGCCGGGCGCGATGGCTCAAGCCTGTAATCCCAGCACTTTGGGAGG
>NW_016107323.1:10154414-10171741 GCF_001604975.1 Cebus imitator
GGAGGACCACTTGAGCCCAAGAGGCAAAGGTCGCAGTGAGCCAAGATCGCACCACTGTACTCCCGACAGAGCAAAACCTTGTCTCAAAAAAAAAAGGCCTGGCATGGTGGCTCACACCTGTAATCCCAGCACGGCCGAGGCAGGCAGATCACCTGAGGTCAGGAGTTCAAGACCAGCCTGACCAACATGGAGAAACCCTATCTCTATTTAAAAATACAAAATTGGGTGTGGTGGCTCATACGTGTAATCCCAGCACTTTGGGAGGCCAAGGTGGGTGGATCACCTGAGGTCAGGAGTTTGAGACCTGCCTGGCCAACATAGTGAAACCCCTGTCTCTACTAAAAATACAAAAAATTAGCCAGATGTGGTGGCAGGCACCTGTAATCCCAGCTACTTGGGAGGCTGAGGCAGGAGAATCCCTTGAACCTGGGAGGCAGAGGTTATGGTAAGCAGAGATCGAGCCATTGCACTCTAGCCTGGGCAACAAGAGTGAAACTCCATCTCAAAAAACAAGAAAAGCAAGGCAGGCAGAGAACTGGGGGATGAGCATCCCAGACAGCAGAACAGCGTGTGCAAAGGCCCTCAGGCAGCACGGGCCGTGGTGTGGTTGGAGAGGCTCAGGGTGGTCAGTGGGACAGAAGTCAGAAGAAGAAGGTGTCAAAGCATACAGGGCCCGGAAGGTCGCAGTGAGGATTGACTTTTGCCCTACCTGAGAAGGGAACCCGTAGGGCTGTGCGTGGTGAGAAACGGGTGTGACTATTTTAACAGGCTCACTCTGAATACTGAGAAGAGACCGCAGTGGGGCTGAAACAGGAGGCAGAGGGCAAAGGGACTTTGTTGTGGTGGGTGTGCTTTGGTGTTTTCCTTCCTTTTTTTTTCCTCTAAATTTCTTGCAGTGATTTTATGCTTTTATTAAAACAATCCACTTTTTCTTTCTCCAGATCTTCCCTAAGTATTACATTTCAGGGGTTTGAAAATGTTAAAGTACTGACAGGTATACTGTGAAGTCAAGGGCCCCACCAGGCCCCTGGCTGCCCACCCTCCCTCACTTTCCTGCCCTGCTAGCCCTGGTGTGCAATGGCTCTCACCCTGCCTCACCGCTGCTGCCGCAAGGTCAAACCAAACACTCCCCCCACCCCGCCCCCCACCTGAAGCACTTCCTGCCCCGCTCCCTGGGAGAACAAACCACACACACTGCTGTCTGCACGTGGCTGCCCCAGGCCGTGGGAACAGCTGGTCCTGCTCTTCCCTCCCCTACCTGACCCGTCCTCCCTGCCCCCCACCATCTCTTCCCGTTCCGTCCCCCACAGGGAGCTGGGCAGGCTGGAGGACCAGGAGGGTGGAAAGCAGTGACCTCCCCAGCCCCCAGACCTCTAGATAAATCTGAGCCTCCAACACCATTCACCCTTCAAAATGTCTCTCTAGGGGACTTTTACACCCTTTAATCTCTAGAAGATGAATGTCCCATCCATCTTCTAGATGAATGTCCCATCCATCTTCTAGAGATTAAAGGGTGTAAAAGTCCCATTTCACAGAGGGGAAACTAGCCCAGAGAAGCTCAGAGGTTTGTGTAGGCAGACAGAGGTGCCAGGGTAAGGAAAGGGGAAGTAAAGGCCCCAGACAGTGGCTGAGGGTCCCACGGGCACCTGGTACCCTCGGGCTTGCGATGACATCCTTCAAGTCTCTGCAGAGGGGATGGCAGCGGGGACTTGGGCCCAGGTTGGGTTCCCCAGGACTGTGGGTGGAAAAGGGGGAGAAGGCAGCTACAAGGCAGAGACAGCCCTGAAAATGGGGAAAGGTGACAGGTTCACACCCCTAGAAAGGAGAGAGAGGTGGCCAAAGCAAGCCAGCGGATCCACCGAGGCAGCCCTGATCCACCCTGCCCCAGCCCAAGCCAGCTTCAGGATCCAGTTCAGAGTTCTGCCCACCTCTAGAGCACAGGGGGCTCTCAAGGCTGGCTCAACTCCAGATGGCTCCACAGACCAACCTGGCGGGGTCAGCCCTGGCCCCTGACTTGGAAACTCCGGGACCCAGTGCCAGCTGCACCACCGACCAGCTGGGTGACCTTAGTGAAGTCATTTCCCCTCTCTGGGCTTTAATCCCATCATCTGCAAAATAAATGACAAATAGAGTTCATTTCTGCTCCAAGTCACTGTGGCAGTGACTTCCTGGAGCACTGTGTTGAAGAGGATTCTGAAGTTGCATCTTTGCTTAGTGGCAAGGCATGCCGGAATTGATTAGTAATGCCTGCCGTGGGTGCCAGGTGGACGGTAGTTGTATGCATTCATATATTTGAAATTTCTGCTCCAACTTTGCCTGACAGAAGAGGCAGGGGTGGGCCAGATCACACAGGGCCTGGTCACGCTTAAAGACTTTATAATGTCAGGTTGTGATTAGTGCTATGAAAAAAATTAAGTAAGGTAAGGACAAAGATGGGCTTCTCCAAAACAAAGTGATCGGGGCCAGGCGCAGTGGCTTATCCCTGTAAACCCAGCACTTTGGAAGGTCAAGGAGGGAGAGCTACTTGAGGCCAGGAGTTCAAGACCAGACCAGCCTGGGCAACACTGCGAGATCCTGTATCCACAAAAGGTTTTGTTTGTTTGTTTGTTTGTTTGGCTGGCTGGCTGGCTGGGTATGGTGGTGTGTACCAGCATCCCACCTACTCGAGAGGCTGAGGTGGGAGGATCGCTTGAGCCCAGGAGTTCAAAGCTGCAGTAAGCAATGGTTAAGCCACTGCACTCTAGCCAGGGCAACAGAGCAAGATCCTGTCTATAAATAAATAACTAAATGAAGTGGTTGAGAAGGTGTTTCAGATAAGCTGACATTTGAGCAGAGACCTGTGCTAAGCGAAGGAGTGTGCTGTGAGGGTATCTGGGAAGAGCACCCTGGGAAACGCTCAGCAAGTGCAAAGGCCCGAGGGTGGGAATGTGCCTGGCAGGCTTGAGAAAGAGCAGAGAGACCAGGGTGGCTGGAGTGGGGTGGTCGAGGGGTGAACACGCAGGAAATGAATGAGGTTCAGAGGGTAGATGGGGCCAGATCAGGAGGCCAGGTGTTACTGGGAGCAAGGTGGGGGCTGCAGGGGGAGTGAGAGCAGAAGACAGACGGGGTCTGATAGAGGCTGAGAAAGGCAGAGAGGCTTGCAGGCAGTGGAGCCCAGCCTTGCCTTCGGGTCAGAGCACATTTCGGGAGGGCCTGAGGGACTCCTCAGGTCCTGTGCCAAGGTGGGCCCCCAAGAAGGCAGAGCTGGGGGTGAAGGCCGGCTCCCCTTCCGGGAGGCCCGCAGGCAACAGCTGCTTGTCCAGGTAGGAGGATGTTCTCACTGACTCGGAGGAAACAGCGTGTCCCACATCAAAAGGGGGCCGGGCGGCTCCCACGCTCAGGCTTCGTGGGAACTCTGCTACCCGGGTTCTCGCAGGAGGCCTGCAGATCGAGAGAGGCTGGAGGCCAGCTTGGGACTGTCCCACAAGCTCCCTGATGGGTTAATAAAAAAAACAACCCCACCATGACACCCCACTCACAGTGCTTTTCTCAGGAGCAAAACTGACTTTTGTAATCTAGGGCTGTGTGGTACTTAAGGGGCTCCGGAAGTTTTAGGGCAGCTGAGATCTAAATCCTTCCTTTCCTGAGGTACCCTCTGTCTAAGTCCCAGGCCAAACACTCAGCAAGAGCAGGGTCGCCACTGGGCCAGACTTTGGACATTATATATACCCGGGGTAGCAAACTGGCTTTACTGATTGATAGAAGCTGCCTGGAGAGCTGTACTGAGGACTCAGCTAAGCTTGAGGAGTGCTGTGATGGATTAGTGATGTCTGCTGCAGATAGGAGACCAGACAGTGGTGGTATGCAGGCTAAATATTTTTCTTTACACCCATTTTACAGGTAGCCCTGGAGAAAAAAAAGAGAGATTTTCTTCTTGTGAGACAGAAAGGAAGAAAAAGGGGTGGGGGACACCTAGACTTAACCCATGTGGCTGCACTAGAGGTGCTTGAAGAATGAGCAGGGAAGAGGAGAAGCTTGGGGGAAATGCCTGTATGGGTTCCTAAAAAGTATGGGGAGGGAGGAAGTTAGAGTGGTGAGAGCTGCCCCCTCAGGAAGGTCCTGGAGGGTTATGATAGACCCTGAGGAGGGTCAAATGAATACTCAGCACCTGCAGGATGCCAGACAAGAAAATCAGGACACCTCAATTCTCATCCCTGTGCCAAATGATGAGCTTTACATGTTTTCACACATTTAACCTTCACAGTACTCTAGCCCCATTACAGTTGGGGAAACTGAGGCACAGTGCCTTCTTTCCACTTCTCCACTGACCAGGTCCTGGGGAGCCCAGGGTACCTGCTATCCCATCCCACCTCCCTCGCTGTGTTCAGTGACTTTAGTCACACTGCACCTCCTCAAGGGGCTCAACCCAGATGTCTGCTGCAAACCTGTCCACAGCCCTCAGAGGGATCTGGGATGGGAGTCCTAGCCAAATGATGCTAGCCTGTATAGCTGAGCACCCACCAGTGGGGGCATGTGCACTGTACCTGTGTGCGTGCGTGATTGTGCATCTGCATGTGTGCAGGTGTGGGCCTCCCAGGCTGAGCGTCTGTGTGTCAGTGTCGGGAGGCGTGGGTCAGAGCGTGTGCGCATGTGTCCTCGAGTGCAGTGAGTCAGCGCGTCCTCCCGTGCCCCCATGCATGGCGTGAATCAGTGCGCATGAGTGCTTCCCCACCGGCAGTGTGGAATCGCGTGTCCGCGTGTGGATGGCAGGCCGTTCTGCAGTGCACCAGGTGCTTGTGAGGGCTGAGCACACGCTCCTCTGAGTTTGCCACACGCTTTACCCAGCTCTGTGCAGCTGTGGAGGGGGGCAGCGGGGCAGGTGTGGTACTGGTCTACATGAGCCAGCGTCTCTTGTCCAGTGGAGTGTCCTCCCAGGGGAGACCTGTGTGTGCCTATGTGTGTCTGTGGATGTCCTTGTGTGTGCACAAGTCTCTATGTAGGTGTGGGGAGATGTTCCCTGAAATATGCGAGTGTGTGTGTGTGTGTGTGTGTGTGTGTGTATCTGAATTCATGTATGTTTGTGGGGGGTGTGCCCCGAAGTGTGCCTGTGTGTATCTGTGTATGAGTGCAGGATGTGCTGCCTTCCTGGTGTGTGCATGTGTGTTCCCAAGTAGACGGATGGGGAGGGGGGCTTCTGGTATGTATGTGTCTGTGTGTGCACATATCTGTGGTGTGCTCCCTGGCTTGTGTGTGTTTGTGTGTCTGTGTACTTAAACATGTGAGTGTAGTGTGTCCCAGGGGGCTATTATAAGCCTACGTTGTGGTCTCCATGTATGTGTGTATCTCTGGATCTGAGTATCTGTGTAGATGGTGTGTGCCCTGGGTGCGTATGTCTGTGTGTCTACACCCACTGCAGCGGTGCCCAAGCCTGCCGAGGGTACCATTTGCTTGAAGATGCTTCCTTGTGCCAACTGTGCCTGCCAAGGACAGGTGACCAGACAGCTTGGACAGGCTGTGACCTGAACAGGCATGGCCAGAGCCAAGGGGGCTGCTGCAGCTCCTTCCCAGCTGTCACTGCTTCCAGCCCTTCCTGCCCCCTCTCCTGACACATCCCCCAAGGCCTTCAGTCTGCCCCCTGGATTTCAGAACACCCCCCTTCATCAGAACGTATCCAGCCAGGGCTCCATGCCCATCGACAGCAGGATGCCAGTTCCCCTGCATAAGGCTGAAGTCATACTCGGCACACACTGCACACATCACCGCCAGCTCCCCTTCAGTCCTCCCAGCCACTCTATAAGGGAGGTGTTATTCTGCATTTTACAGATAAGGTAACTGAGGACCAAGAAGTTAAGTGACTTGTTCAAGGTTGTCACTGCAGCAGTTTTGTGGTTTACTCTCTAAGGCGGAGAGAGGTTGCACCAGGACTTAGTGCCTGAGATGCAGAGGTGAAATTGCCCAGCCAGGATTGCAGAGCCGACAGTGATGATACCAAAGGCTGTGCTTTCACTATCTGTTAGGAACCAGGAACTGTGCTTGGCCCTTGACATGTAGAATTTCACGGAATCTTCACAGCAAGCAAAGTACCATATTATCCCCATTTTACAGACCACTCCTTACAAAAGGTGAGCTGATGTGCTGTGTGTCACCCAGCTCATTAGTGGTTGAACTGAGATATGAAAGCAACTCTGGCTGGCTCCAAAAGCCAAAGCTCTTTTGGGGGCCAGGGGAAGAGGGGACTCAAGAGACCTTTTCCTAGGGGCTCTTCATCTGAAGAGAGGATAGTGCCTTGTCACAGAAATGGACATCAGTAAATATTCCAGAAGGGAAAAAAATTCATCACCAAGTGCTTTTGAAAACCTGGACTTATCATTGTTAACAATATGTTCTTATGCAGGACTTATCAGAACCTTAAATGTGCTCAGATATGCTGTGAATTTCAGAGAGGGAGACAGCAACATGTTTTCTAACTTACTTGATTGCTGAATCCTTCTTTCCTGGAACGTTTTATGGGATTAGTAATGCTTTATCCAGCCAGCTTTGAGAGATGCTAGAACAACTACACCACTAGTACTTAGGTTTCAGGCACAGCCAATGAAAGGAGCCCTCAGAGGCAAAGCGCTCTCCCGAGGGAGGATCCGGCTGTGGGGTGAGGAAGAGTCTACACTAAGTCTACGGGTGTATCCCACTGGAACCTGGGCGGAGGTCCTGGCCACACCCCGCCCCATAATAGGATATCAGAGTAGAAAGGGAGTTTCCTGGCGGTCACGGCAGATGGCAGAAGAAGGTACAAAGAGGCCAGGGTATGTGTGCCCAGGAGCCAGAGACAGAAGGCAAGCCAGGACCCCTGACGTGGTGTCGGGGGCTGGAGTCCAGCTGCGGCCTCTTCTCTTCTCCTCGCAGGGTCCCCGCACTCCCGGTGAAGAACTTGAATGGTACTGGGCCTGTCCATCCGGCCCTGGCAGGTGAGGTCTGGCCCAGGGCGCGAAAGAAGGGCGGGGCCTACTGGGGGGCAGCCCCTCCTGTCACTCCGTGGCCCCGCCCCCTAGATGGGCTGGTGGGCGGGGCCCGGAGGAAACGCCCTCTACCACTGGGCCCAGGCCAGGGGGTAGGCGTGGCCTGCAGAAGACCCTTCACGCGGGCTGGGGCTGAGTGGGTGGGGCCCAAGAGCGCATCCCTCTCACCCACCGGAGAACTCCAGGATTCCCGGGCCCAGTGGCAGCGGGTCTGGGAGGGGATGGCGCCCCGACCTCTGACTGACCCCCGTACCCCCAGGGATGACCGGGATCCTGCTGTGCGCCGCCGGGCTGCCCGTGTGCCTGACGCGGGCCCCCAAGCCCATCCTGCACCCGCCTCCCGTGAGCAAGAGCGACGTGAAGCCCGTGCCCGGCGTGCCCGGGGTGTGTCGCAAGACCAAGAAGAAGCACCTCAAAAAGAGTACGCCCTCCGCGCCTTGCCTGACCCGAGAGGAACCCCTCTAAGCCTTGCCCACAGCCCTGACCCCTGGTCTCCAACTTACTCTTAGCACTTACGACCTCACTTCCACTGCCTGATCTCAGCTCCCCTGGCCCTGGCCCTGGCCCTGGCCCCATCTTTCACCAGCTCCTGCTGCATCTAACCTCCAGCAACCCTTGACCTCTGACCTTGGCCAACCTTTGTCACCCTGACCCATGCCCTCTGACCCCTGACCCAGTTCTGAGCCAAGGCTTCAGGAATAGATTCCGGGTACCTTCAAACCCACCCCGCTGTGTCCCTGCAGGTAAGAATCCCGAGGATGTGGTTCGAAGATACATGCAGAAGGTGAAAAACCCACCTGATGAGGTGAGCAAGGCAGCGGGGGATGGGGGCAGGCTTGGAGGGGGAGGAACCCTCACTCCTCCTCCTGGGTTCTGGGTGATACAGAGCTCTTCCAGTTTGTTCCTTTCTTCACTTTCTTTATGAAGTCTTTGATGAACAGAAATGCGTATGTTTAATAGAATCACATTCATCCATCTTTTGATGATTGAATTTTTGTGTCATTTTTACCCATATTTTCCACTAAATGTTTTTAAGTTTTGCTTTTGATAGTTAAGCCCTTAATTCACCTGGGGGGTGGTGAGAGAGCCATCTTCCTCTGTGATATATCTGAATTCAATATACGGGAAGGGGCCGGGTGCAGTGGCTCATGCCTGTAGTCCCAGCTACTCAGGAGGCTAAGGCAGGAGGATCTCTTGAGCCCAGGAGTTCAAGTCAGCAGTGAGCCATGACTGCACTGCTGCATTCCAGCCTGGGCAACAGAGCCTATCTCTAAAAAAAAAAAAAAAAAAAGGGAAAACAATGTATGGGGCAGAGGGTGTGTCCTGTCTCCCTTTGCCAAATGGGTGCCAGAGAGAGTGTGGTCTGCTGCCTATGGTGACCCGCTGAGGGGCAGTGCTGACCTAGTAAGTGCCCTGCTGTCCCCAGTCCTCAGTCTCCCCTCTGCCCACCCGCAGGACTGCACCATCTGCATGGAGCGGCTGGTCACAGCGTCCGGCTACGAGGGTGTGCTTCGGCACAAGGGTGTGCGGCCTGAGCTCGTGGGCCGCCTGGGCCGCTGCGGCCACATGTACCACCTGCTGTGCCTCGTGGCCATGTACTCCAATGGCAACAAGGTGGGTTGGGTGGGACAGTGGCTGGGGAGTGGGCAGGGGACAGAGCGGGGTTGGGGGAGGGCCCTGGGAACTCACTGCCAGCCTCCCCTGCCCAGGATGGCAGCCTGCAGTGCCCCACCTGCAAGGCCATCTACGGGGAGAAGACGGGGACACAGCCACCTGGGAAGATGGAGTTCCACCTCATCCCCCACTCGTTGCCTGGCTTCCCTGACACCCAGACCATCCGAATCGTCTACGACATCCCCACAGGCATCCAGGTGGGCTCCCCCCTCACCCAGCCTCTCTGGCCCCCAGTCCCCACTCCCCTCCGACTCCTCCAGACTCTCCCCCACCCTGCCACCACCGGTTTGTGGCCTAAATCCCTGCTCCTGTCCCTCCCTGCAGGGCCCTGAGCACCCCAACCCGGGGAAGAAGTTCACTGCGAGAGGCTTCCCTCGCCACTGCTATCTGCCCAACAACGAGAAGGGCCGGAAGGTGGGTGCCCAGCCGTGAAGGCACGGGAGATGGGCGCAGGCAGGGGCCCAGCCACCACCGGCCTGGGCCCATGTCCTCTTCATTCCCAATCCCTGCTTTCATCTTCCTTCCGAAACCAGCACCCCAACAGAAATGACCACGGCCACCTCCTTCACACACCTTATCTCCTTTCCCGAGACGCTAAGGTCAAGGTCCTGATCCCATTTCATAGACAAAGATGCAAGGCTTCAGAGGGGGCAAGTCACTTGCCCAGGGTCACACAGAAACTGAGTGACGGAGCTGGCAGTTCAAGCTCTCACCACCACACTACAAGTCATCTGATTTGAGTTTCTGCTTTTCAAGGGCAGCCAGAAAGCCAGATTTTCATGGGAAATCGCCAGACTTTTGAATGTTAGTAACTAATTTACAAGTGGCTCTTTAATACAGTGTTCAGTTCAAACTAAACAGGGCAGAGAGCTGCCAGATGCTTTCTTCACCCCAGAAAAATACCAGTCAGGGCTGAGTGCAGGGCTGAGGCTTACGCCTGTAATCCCAGCACTTTGGGAGGCCGAGGCAGGTGGATCACGAGGTCAGGAGTTCAAGACCAGCCTGGCCAACATGGTGAAACCCCATCTCTACTAAAACTACAAAAAATTAGTCAGGCGTGGTGGCCTGTGCCAATAGTCCCAGCCACTCAGGAGGCTGGGCGAGAGAATTGCTTGAACCCACGAGGCAGAGGTTGCAGTGAGCTGAGATTGTGCCACTGCACTCCATCCTGGGTGACAGAGCAAGAATCTGAATGGAAAAATAAAAATAAGTAAATAAAGAAAGAAACAGGCAAGCCAAGTGCAGTGGCATACAACTGTAATCCCAGCACTTGGGGAGGCCGAGGTGGGAGGATCACTTGAGGCCAGGAATTTGAGAGCAAACTGGGCAACATAGTGAGACGCTGTCTCTCTCAAAACTTTATAATTTTAGCTGGGCTTGATGGCGCCCGCCTGTAGTCGCAGCTACAGGGGAGGCTGATGTGGGAGGATTGCTGGAGCCCAGGAGTTCAAGGCTGCAGTGAGCTCTGGTCGTGCTGCTGCACTCCAGCCTGGGCAACGCAGCCAGACCTTGCCTCAAAAAAAAAGAAAGAAAGAAAGAAAAGGAAAAAAAAAATCATAAATAACTTGGAAATCCCTTTTACTGGCAGTTCAGGAAATACAAATGTAAAGGAAATGGCCAAGCCGGCATTATATAGTTGGTTCCAATGGATGGAGCCATAGCCATGGTGTGGCAGGGGAGGGAGGGAGGGAGGCTGAGGCTGGCGGGCTGGAAGCTGCCTGTGACCTGCGCCCAGCCCCGCCATCTCCCTACCCCCCAGGTGCTGCGGCTGCTCATCACGGCCTGGGAGAGAAGACTCATCTTCACCATCGGCACGTCCAATACCACAGGCGAGTCGGACACGGTGGTGTGGAACGAGATCCACCACAAGACCGAGTTTGGATCCAACCTCACGGGCCACGGCTACCCGGACGCTAGCTACCTAGACAACGTGCTGGCCGAGCTCACAGCCCAGGGTGTATCCGAGGCTGCGGCCAAGGCCTGAGGCCCCAGGCTGCCCATCTTCCCTCCTGCTTTGCCCCTGGTCCGGCAAATGCCTCCTCCGCCAGGTGTGTCCTGGTAGCCCATGTTCAGGGCTGGGGAGGAGCCTGCGGAAGGAGCCGCAGCCATTCAGGGGACCTGCCTGGTGGCAGCTGGGATGAAGAGAGATGGCATGTCAGGCTGGCTCCGAATCATAGCTCCCGGAGGGGGCCGAGCACAGAGTACCGGAAACCTCCCTACTGAAAAGACAGAGACCCGCCCCCTCACACACAAACACACGTGTCCTGTGGAACTCATGCACGCACACCCACGTGCCTCTACTTGCCCCCAGGCTGGAAGAGAAGAGACAGAAGGACCCCTGTAACCCCCCTGTGTAGATCCCCATCTGTGTCTCAGTTGCATCTGTACAGGCTTGTCTTCCAACTGGAGGATGCAGGGCAAACCCGTAGGGGCCTACGAGGCTTCTGGAGGCAAAGAGGGACTTGGGAAACGCAGTGTACCCCCCACGCCTTACCCATGTCATCACTTGTCTCTGCCACCCACTGATTGGGCAATTGTGGGCCCATGGAGTGGAAGCCCCAGATGACTGAGCAGTTCTACAAAAGGATGGCCAGCGCAGGTGGGGACTAGAGGGACCTGGTTTTGTGTTTGTGCCTCTTCATCTCTCTGGACTCTGATATCCTCGCTTCCCATCTCCAGGCCTTCTGTCTGTCCCAGGTAAAGGCACTGTTCTCCTGTCCTCCCTACCCCATCCTCTCCACCAAATCGCTCCCAATTTTGAAAGCCAAAGGCTGGTGCTTCTGGCTTCAGGAGTGAGAGAAGGAGGCCTAGTTTGGCCCCGTGCATTTTAAAGCAGAGTGGACAGCAGAGAGTCAATTTCCCTTTCATTAGGAGTGGGCAGTGGGGTGGCTAATCGTCTCCGGCCAACCAGGGGCCCGTTGCCCAGGCAACTCACCAGCTCTGCCTCTGGTGATTGGCTGCCACGGTGGGAGTCAGCCAAGATTTAAAGGGATGCCAGCGATTGCTCTTTTCAAAACCTACCAGTCCCACTGTGGGTGGAGAAATAAATGGTCTTTCTCCTCCTCGCCTGGTCTTTTCCTGCCAAGAGAGGGGTGGGTGGCTCTGTTCCTGGGGGCTACAGTCAGCCCTGTTGGGGAGCGATGGCTTGCAAGAGAATGGCAACTTCAGGGCCATTGCCGAAGGCTGGAAGGGATGGGGGCAGTGGAGCAATGGTAGACCTCCTAGTCCTAGTCTCCAAGAATGCAGAGGTGAAAGTAGCCGTCTCTTTCACAAGAGCACAAGGCAATGCACACATATGCTCCCTGGCACAATGACAAGAAACAAGGAACTCGGGGCGAGAGCTGGGAGCCTTGGGGAGAATATGGAGGAGCTGGGAGACACTTTGATGAGCCCATCGGGATCTCAGAGCTCGTAAGCTGAGGAGGGTCAGGTTCAGCTAGGGAAAGACAGGGATGGACCACAGGATGCACAAGCCATAAATCAGCCTCTGCAAACTGCCGGTCACCCCTGCAGTCTGGTGTATGCCGCGGCTTCGGGCAACCCCTGCTGGCCACCCTTGGGATAGCACCGTGTCTTCGTTCACTGGATCCCCTGCCAGGAAGGCTTTGGTTTCTGTCCCACCCCCTAGTGACACAACACCGGAAATGAGTCCTTGGAGGCCCTTCCAGTTCTGCCAGTCACGCGTTCCCAAACATTTGTACTCCGTGGTTCATTCTCAGACAAAACCTCAACCCAAACCCTGGCATATAAAATTGCAAGCCAGGCACCGTGGCTCACACCTGTAATCCCAGCAACTAAGGAGGCCGAGGTGGGAGGCTCATTTGACTCCAGGAGTTTGAGACCAGCCTGGACAACATAGTGAGACCCCCATCTCTACAAAAATTTAAAAATTAGCCGGGTGTGGTGGCTTGCACCTGTAGTCGTAGCTGCTCTGGTGGCTGACGTGGGAGGATCATTGAGGTGCACGAGTTTGCGGCTGCCGTGATCTGTGATCATGCCACTGTATTGCAGCCTGAGGCAGTGAGGCCCCCGGCTCTCAAAACAAAATAAAATTAAATTGCCCACTCCCCAGGTCTGTGGTCCTCAAAGCTGTTGTTCATTCACATGACCTAAGGAACCTATTAAATAACCCTGATTCTTGCCTGCATATATCCTCAGATTCTGAGTCAGTAGCTGGCTGGGCCTCAGAAACCTGCGTTTCTAGCAGAAATTCCAGTGGGTGGTCTTTGGCCCACAGCCAGAGAAACCCCTCCCTGGCTCCTGGACTACCTCGTTGCAATCCAGTTTGAAAACCACACATCTAGACTGTCCCTCCTCTTTTTATACAGGGTAATCTGAGACTCAAAGAGAGTCAAAGAGCCTTGCCCAAGGTTTCCCAGGTTCCAAGGGTCTAAGCATGGCACACTAGATCCTCACCCAGCCTCGGTCCTTCCTGAGGGTACTGATTCTGGAAGCTTGTGGTTGGGGTCCTAGGCCTAGGGCAGGGTACAGAAGAATCAGTGAGGTTATAGAGATTAGCAGACACAAAAACAGAAAGGGGTGAGCCCATTTAGTGCCTATCTGGGGCAACAACATCACATGGGCATCAGGAATTCAGATCCAGCTGTATCCAGCAGCTCAGGGCCACGCTGGCCTCCTTGGTATGGATAGAGGCCAGTCTGGTGAAGCAGAGACCCCAGTCTCAGTCAAATAAGTCGGGTTCCTTATCCTATCCACTCCAGACTGAATCAACCCAGAGAACGAGGTTCACTCAGCGCAAGGCCGGCCCCTGGCAGAGGGCTTCTACACCCTGAGTTCTGGACTCTAGGCACACAGGACTAGGCATGTCTCTGGGAGCCTCCAAACCACAGGATCAAAGACGTACGAGGAGAATTCTGGGAGGAGAATTCTGGGGCAGGATGCGCTGAGGAGGGCCCTCCCGGCTCCTTGCTTCTCCTTCCAGGCTGGCTCTGGCATTTCCTCAGGGGCCGAGGGGGCCCAGGGCCGCCTTCCCTCGCTCTTGCTGCTGGAATTCCTCATGGGCACGATCCAGGTCTGCGAGCACCTCCAGCAGGCGGGCAGCTGCTGCTCTCTGCCGGGCTAGGACCTCCGGACAGGCCCCTAGGAGGGAGACAAGAGGCCACAGGGGCTCAGCCAGTCCAGGGCAGGCTGCTGTAACCCCGACCCTATGGCTTCTCACGCTGCAGGTGTGCCTTGCGCCCTGAGAACCCTAAAATCCTTGAGACTGCCCCCACACAGCCCCATGGCCCGATGATAGACTGGAAACAGGAGGACATAGGGGTGTGCTTGGCAGACAGCGGGGAAGTGCCTGTGAGTTCAAAGCGACCTCCTTGACCCCTCAGCTGCTGCTGCTTTTTTTTTTTTTTTGAGACAGAGTCTCGCTATGTCGCCTAGTCTGGAGTACGATGGCATGATCTCGGCTCACTGCAACCTCTGCCTTCCAGGTTCAAGCAATTCTCCTGCCTCAGCTTCCAGAGTAGCTGGGATTATAGGTATGCACCACCATGCCTGGCTAATTTTTACATTTTTAGTAGAGACAAGGTTTCACCATGTTGGCCAGGCTGGTCTCCAGCTCCCAACCTCAAGTGATCTGCCCACCTCAGCCTCCCAAAAGTGCTGGGATTACATGTGTGAGCCACTGTGCCTGGCTTTTACCTTCTGTGGTACAGGAGCCCTTACCTGTGTCTGCTTCCAGAGTTGTATCCATGTTGGAATCCTCCAGCAATTTCAGCCTGGAAGGTGAGAAGGAGAAAGACAAGTCTGGTCCCTGATTCCCAATCCTGCTTTCTACCCCAGAGGTTCTCTGAGAAATTAGTTTTGCTGAATCATCACCATCGCCATCTACCATCATCATCATCATCTATACAGCAAACATTCCTAGAGTGCCAGATGCTATTCTAAACCTTTTACATGTATTAACTCATTTAATTATCATGACAAACTTATATGAGGTAGGTATTTACTATTAGCTCCATTATACAGATGATTACTGAGATACAGAGAGGTTAAGTAACTGGCCTAAGGTCACACAGCATCATCATCATCATCATTACCATTTATTGAAAGCTATGTGCCCAGGCGCCTACAAAGTGCTCTAACTGTATTAGCTCTTTTGATCCTCAGGAAAACCCACAAGGTCCCTACCATTATTATCCCCCTTTTCCAATGAGGAAACTGAAGTACAAAGAAGTGAAGATCACACAGCCTGGCCGGGTGCAGTGGCTCATGCCTGTAATCTCCACACTTTGGGAGGGCTAGGATGAGGTTGGTGGATTACTTGAGGTCAGGAGTTTGAGACTAGCCTGGCCAACATGGTGAAACTCTGTCTCTACTAAAAATACAAAAACTAGCCGAGCGTGGTGGCTAGCCAAGCACCTGTAATCCCAGCTACTTGGGAGGCTGAACCAGGAGAATCGCTTGAATCCAGGAGGAGGAGGTTGCAGCGAGCTGAGATCATGCCACTGCACTCCAGCCTGGGCAACAGAGCTAGACTCTATCTAAATTAATAAATAATTTAATAAATAAATAAATAATTTTTTTAAAAAAAAAAGATCACACAGCTGGTAAGTGGCTAGGTCAGGATTTGAACCCAGGTAGGTCAGCTTCAGAACCCACTCTATAATCAGTTGGGACAAATTTCTGTCACCAAGTAACAGTGACAGTGATCCTCATACCAGCAAGGGAAAGAGATCTATCCAAGGTGATTTAGCAAGTGCAGGGGCCAAGATTTTACGTGAATTGTGCCAGGGTCTCTGGGGCCCCAGGGGGGTGGGGAGCTGGGGAGAGATAGCAAGGGGAGAGATGCCAGATGTAGGTGATGGGGAGGAAGGCAGCAAATCACACTGCCACATGTATACCTATGCAACAATCTTGCATGTTCTTCACATGTACCCCAAAACCTAAAATGCAATAAAATAAATGGGAAAAAAAAAGATCCCAAGACCCAGTTCTGCATGAGAAACCCCTCCCACTGAGGTTGCTTCCCAACCCCTGACAGTGGATACACCCAGTTCCCACCCTGGGCCTGGGCCAGGGCCCCGGGGAAGATCCCCCAACACACACGCAAAGAGTGAGTAAATGAACACAGCAAGGCCATGGTGGGTGGCTGGGCCGGCTGGGCATAGGTGAAATGGGATGGGTGGGGGCACCCACCTGAGCTGGTCCCGCCCCAGGAGCAGCTGCCGATACACTGTCTGGGCCTCAGCATCAGGGTCCAGCGGGTCACTCCAGTCCCCTAGGGTGACGGCCGAGTGCGTACGGCTGCAGCCAGCAGCTGAGGGGACATAGCTTCATTCATCAGTAATGCCCTCTCCCCTTCCAGAAGCCCCCACAGCCAGGCAGCCGCCAAGCCCTGCCCCTTCTGCCTCTAAAACCCCTCCTCAAATCTACTACTTCTAGGCCACGCGTAGTGGCTCATGCCTGAAATCCCAGCACTTTTGGAAGCTGAGATGAGAGAATCACTTGAACCCAAGAGTTCGAGACCAGCCTGGGCAACATAGCGAGACCTCGTCTCTACACATAACTTAAAAACCAGTCTCGGACCTGGAGCGGTGGCTCACGCCTGTAATCCCAGCAGTTTGGGAGGCCACGGCAGGTGGATCACCCGAGGTCAGGAGTTTGAGATTAGCCTGGCCAACATGGTGAACCCCGTCTCTACTAAAAACACAAAAATTAGCTGGGCCTGGTGGCTCAGGTCTGTAATCTCAGCTACTTGGGAGGCTGAGGCAGGAGAATTGCTTGAACCCGGGAGGCACAAGTTGCAGTGAGCTAAGATTGTGCCACTGCACTCCAGCCTGGGCAACAGAATGAGACTCTGTCTCAAAAAAAAAAATTAGCCTTGCATGGTGGCACATGTCTGTGGTCCCAGCTACTTGGGAGGCTGAGGTGAGAGGACTGCTTGAGCCTAGGAGTTTGAGGCTGCAGTGAGCCGTGAATGTACCACTGCACTCCTGCCTGGGCAACAGAGAGAGACTCTGTCTCAAAAACAAAAACAAAAAAACCCACTACTTCCTTTAACTCTTACATCCTCCACTCTCATCCAGCCCCACTGCTGCTCCCAGACTCCAGCAGTAGCCTCGTCTCTCCCCGTGCTCCTCCCTCATTCCAGGCTCCAGCCACACAGACCCTTTTCTATCAGTCAGCCCACCTTGTCCCACCTCCAGGCCTTTGCTCATGACGCCTGCAACACTTCCTTACCCCCAGCTCCCAGTCCTGTCTCCAATATCGCTGCTTAACTTTTACTCTACTCAGGTCATATTTAAGCAGCGTCTCCTCCAGGAAGCCCTCCTTGAGCCCCCATCCTGAGGCTGGGTCAGAGACATCCTTTGGAGTTCTCAAAAGCCTCATCTTGGCACTTATAACATTGTGTTAACAAAAGGCCGGGCACAGTGGCTCACACCTGTAATCCCAGCACTTTGGGAGGCTGAGGCGGGTGGATCACCTGAGGTCAGGAGTCTGAGACCAGCCTGACCAACATGGTGAAACCCTGTCTCGACTAAATATAAAAAAAATTAGCTGGGTGCAGTGGCACACACCTGTAATCCCAGCTACTCAGGAGGCTGAGGCAGAATTGCTTGAAGCCTGGAGGCGGAGGTTGCAGTGAGCCAAGATCGTGCCACTGCACTCCAGCCTGGAAGACAGAGTGAGACTCTGTCACAAAAA
>NW_016107323.1:10171751-10176855 GCF_001604975.1 Cebus imitator
AAAAAAAAAAAAAAAAAAAAAAAAAAAAAAAAAAAAAATTGGAGGTTATGCATCCATCTTTCTTGAGAACAAGCTACGTGATGTCTGGGCACCACTGGATGCTGGCACCTAGTGAGTACTTTAAAAATACGCCGAATGGGCCAAGTACCGTCCTATGCGCTTTGTGCAAACCTAGCCATTTAATCCTCACAACTCCATGAGGTAGGTAGGCACTGTCATTAACCCCATTTCACAGTTGAGGAGACTGAGGCATAGAGAGGTTGAGTAACTTGCCCAAAGTTGCACGGCCAGCCCGGGCGGAGGTGGGACACCCGCTGATTGACGGGTGAGAAGGGCGGAGCCTGCAGTCCGCCCTGTCCCCTCACCTGAGCGCTCAGCCTGGAGGCAGCAGGTCCAGCGCGCGCTGCGGAAGGCACCGGGGTGGCAGGCGGCCAGTTTGTCCGGGTTGGGGGCGCTGGCCTTGCGCAAGGCCGAGAGCCACTGGTTGAGCTCGTTCACATTCTGCAGCGGGTGGGAGGCGATCAGGGGGCGGGGTGGGAACCGAGGGACGCCCCAGCTCCCAGTCTCTGCGGGGCCTTACCTTGCACTGGAGGTAGGTGGTGTGCAGCGCCCCCGCGCCGTCCTGCGTCACCACCTGCATCACGTGGGGCAGTTGGAAGGCGCCCTCGTCCACGCGCTCCACGGCGCGGATGTGCGACACCGGGATGGAGTGGCGCGTCTGGGGAAGAGGATTGTCGCTGCGGGATGCGCTGGGGTCTAGGGCCGGGGTGGGGACAGCTTCCGTCTGGTTGTGTGAGGCAGGTGAACTCAGTTCCCAGAGGCGGGACATTCCACCCAGTAAGTCTGTGCTGTGTGTGCCCCTCCATCCATCCAGGTGGGCTGTTCACGAGTCCTGCCCTATCCATTTTTTTTTTTTTTTTAATTGAGTGGGTCTCTCTCTGCCGAGGCTGGAGTGCAGTGGCACGATCATGGCTCACTGCTACCTCCACCTCCCAGGTTCAAGCGATTCTCCTGCCTCAGCCTCCCAAGTAGCTGGGATTACAGGCATGCACCACCACGCCCAGCTAATTTTTGTATTTTTAGTAGAGACCGGGTTTCACCATGTAGACCAGGCTGGTCTCACACTCCTGGCCCCAGGTGATCCGCCCACCTCAGCCTCCCAAAGTGCTGGGATTACAGGCGTGAGCCCCTGGCGCCACCACCTTTCTAAGTGACTTCTCTCGGCATCTGCATCGGTTTCCTTCCTAATAGTAGCTACCACTTCTATGGCGCTTGGGACCAGTTCTAAGCATTTAACATTGATCAACTTATTTAATGATCACAGCAAACTTCTGGGGTTGGTTCGATTATTCTCCCCAGCCTTCAGATGAGAAAACTGAGGCACAGGAAGATAGATGACCCTTCCAAGGTCACTCATCGGGTGGACCCAAAATCAGAACCCAGAGAGTGGACCCCTAGAATCTCCGCTGATCTCATAAAATTGACAGAGTCGGCATGGGCTCCCTTCCTAATGTTAGCTGTGACCATCTACTGCTGTGCACTAAGCTCCCTGTGCGGGAGATTCCAGCACGGGTCTCGGGGCATTCTAGTCACGAACGCCAGCCCCACAAGCACAGGGTTTCCACCTGTCTTGTTCACTCCTGTATCTCCAGTGCCTAGGACACTGGCACATAGTAGGCACTCAATAAATATTTGCTGAATGAATGAATGAACAGGTGAATGAATGCTTGGATGGATGTGCCTGAATGTCTGCACATGTTCCTAGTGAACACATCCAAAATTTACAATCCGTCTAGCATGTGACCTAGATCCTGGTGGGTACAAAGAGGCAGCACCCTGAAAAAGGCCACCCCTGAAAGCCCCTCCATAGTGGACTAGAATCCCACCTGCCACTCAGGACTCTTGGAGAAGGAGAGGGTCTCCCCGCTGAGCCAGACATAGCGCTTCTTGAAGGCGAAGCGGGTGGCCAGGCCGGCGGGCTCCTCCTTGCGCTTCAGCAGATAGCCTTCTCGAACAATCGCTGAGGGCGGGACCAGGGCCCTGGCTGGGACAGCAGCCCCTGGGAAATGGGAGAAGAGACGGTGGACAGTGAGCCTGCCCTCTTCGGGCTCACCCTGCTCCACTAGCATGCCCAGGGAGGGCCTCAATGGATGCACATTGTTCTCTGCTCCCTTAGAGGCAGGATGACTTCTGACTCCACTCCCTCAATAGGGAATGCAATCATGGAAGCCGGGAGGAGGAAGTGGTCAGAGTAGCCCCTGAAGACCTCTCCAGCCAGAGAAATCTGCAGACAGAGTTTCACCATGTTGGCCATGCTGGTCTCGCCCTCCTGCAGGAGCAGCCATACCCTACGGGGTCGCATCCAGGCAGTGCCCTGCATCTAACCATGCCCAGGGAGCCAGGACACAGCCCCACCACCCCACCCCAGCACCACAGGGACCCCACCGTGCCACAGTCAGGCTCTACATTCTGACAGGTTGCTCCCATGGGACTAGGACCCAACTAGGTGATGACCTGGCCCCCACATTTGGCATGGACTCAACCACAACTTTTCTGCTACAAATCATCTTGTGGTTCTGTTTCACTGCAAGTCAAAGCTGAAATCCTTCCCGATGCCTATGAGGCCCCCTCACCTCTCTGGCCTCGCCTCTTTGCCTCCCCTCTGCTTCAATTCACTCTTCTTCACAGGTGTCCTCACTGCTGCTCTCTGTCCTACCTCAGGGCCCTTGCACATGCTGTGCACTGCCTGGCACACTCTTCCTGGGATCCTCACGGCTCTCTACCTGTTCCCTTTCAGGTCCCATCTTTCCTCCTTGATTTTCCCTCCTTAGCACTTACAGCTCTCTAACAACGCACATAAGTTGCTTATTCATTTTGCTGACAGCCTGTGGTCCCCAACAAAATAAAACCTCTATGAGATGAGATTTTTTCTGTCTTGTTCACTGCTGTATCCCCAGCACCTAGAAATATGCCTATTACATAGTAAGCGCTTAACAGATGTTTGTCGATTGCATGCACACCCTGCCACGATCCCGCCCACAACCACATCCCCACGTTGGCTGGGATGGCCTGGAGGACAGCACCTGGGCTCTGCGCTCTGTTCATCTCTGGGACCTAGCACAGTAGGTGTCAGGAAATGTTAGTTGACTGACTGACTGACCCACAGATTCACATTTTCAGTGCTGAGGAGCTGGTTGGGGGAAAGGGGCATCCCTGAGTGGTGTCCCAACTGGGTTGAGAAGCCAGGTGTGGCAGGACCAGAGGAACTCACCCTCATCCCCATCCACATCCACCAGCTGGTCCAGGAAGTCTCTGACACGTGAGATGCTCTGCAGCAGGAAGGGGTGCAGGGGGGCCATCCACAGTTCCTTGCCCTGGCCCAGCTGCTGGCCCAGGTTTCCGATGCTCTGCACAGCCTGGAGCAAAGAATCGGGGGATGCCAGGGCCAAGGTCACGGCAGAGGGGAGGGCCCTCTGTGGACTCCTGGCTCCCAAATTAGTGCTCAGTAAAAGGAAGACTTATATTGACAAGCATGGTGGCTCACACCTATAATCCCAGCACTTTGGGAGGCTGTGGTAAGTGGATCACTTGAGGTCAGGAGTTCAAGACCAGCCTGGCCAACATGGTGATACCCCATCTCTACTAAAAATGCAAAAATTAGCCAGTCATGGTGGTGCACGCCTATAAATCCAGCTACTCCAGAAGCTGAGGTGGGAGGATCGCTTCCACCCAGGAGGTGGAGGTTGCAGTGAGCCAAGATCATGCCGCTGCACTCCAGCCTGGGTGACAGAGCAAGACTTGTCTCAAAGAAATACATAAATAAATAAGAAGATTCATATCAATGACTGCCTTGGGTGATATCTGTTTCGCCTTCCTCTTTTTGGAATCTGCACCCTCCAGTGACCTTATTCTGTTCCCTCCCAAGCCCAGACCCTCCCCCAGCCAGGACTGCTCAGTCCTACCATGGAATGCTCCATGCACACCAGGAGCCCAGCAGAATCTCAAGTTGTTGCCCCTTTGCAAAAGATGATCTAACTCATACCCAGGTGTGAATGACTGCTAGCCTGCTTTCCACTCTCCTCCTGGAAGGGTTGGGTTTTCATTTCCAAAGAGGAAACTGGAGTCATAATGACTGGCTTCACCCTTGGAATGGAATCCTAGTGGTGGTGTTTCAGACATGGGTTTCTTTGGGTGTTCTTTGGGTCTTCCGCGGGTCTGGCCTCCCAGCTCTGTTCCTACCATGCTTTATCCCTGGCTAAGAGTATGGGGGATGGGGGAACCTCACAGCTGGCACCTTGGCAAGCAACAGCAGTGAGCGGCTCGTCTGGGGGTCTGCATGTTGGTCCCGCAGGTGAAACAGCTTCGGGGTAAGGATGGCTGGTGCAAAGAATCGCAAGAAGAGAAAGCCACTGATGGCCAGGTACTTCACGTCCTGCTGGGAGGAGCAACAGGTAAGAGGAGCCCCCCAAACCCACTGCCCAGCCAGGTAAACTGAGGTAGCAAGCACTAGAAATTTGTGGTGCAAAGAGAAATGGGATAGTAAATTGACCAGGAAGCCCCACTGGCCAGCCAAGGAAGTTTTTCCTCTCTGGGCCTCAATTTTCCCACCTGGAAAATGGAATAACAAAACCAATTCTACAAAAGCAAATTTGGCCAAATGTCCTCAGAATTGCCTTTGTGCCAAGCACTATGCCAAGAGCACAGCCCTATGAGGGAGGCACCATCATGACTCCCATTTTACAGATGAAGAAGCAGAAGCTCAGAGACATCAAGTGATTTGCTCAGGGTCACACAGCTAATGAGTGGCAAAATCAGGATTCAAACCCAGATCTGGGATTTATGATAATAGCAGCAGGACAGGTACCTCTTTATACATTTGTTTATGTAATACTCACCCCAGGAAGCATTACATCTCCATTTTACAGCAGAGGCAACTGAGGCCCAGAGAGGGAAGTTTCCTCGCCTAAGGCCACACAGCCATAAGTGGCAGAGCCAGGAGTTGGACTTTGATTTTTTTTTTCTTTTTATTCTTTTTTTTTTTTTTGAGGCAGAGTCATGCTCTGTCACTGAGGCTAGAGTGCAGTGGCACGATCTCTGCTTACTG
>NW_016107323.1:10177065-10194478 GCF_001604975.1 Cebus imitator
ACCTCAAGTGATCCACCCGCCTTGGCCTCCTAAAGTGCCGGGATTACAAGCGTGAGGCACCATGCCCAGCCAAGGATTTGAACTCTCTATTCTTCACCACACTCTCCTGCCATTCAACACCAGCTACCAAGGAGCCCTCACCAAGTGTTAGAAACCAAGCCTCAACTACCACATCTAGTCCTCAGATAACCCTGTGGGGGTAGGTAGGTGCGACTATCCCATTTTTTCAGATGAGGAAACTGAAGATCAGTACTGAACCCAGTCTGATGGGCTTGGGTCCATCCTATGTGCACCTCCCCACCCCCAACCTCTGCCCTCTACAAACTGTAGAGTATGGTGCCCTTCCATGTGAGTCTGGGGCCTGGCCCATCTAAAGGTAAGGCTTGTTCCCCAGCGCCAGTGGAGGTGACTCAGGGAAGGGTGTCCCTCCATCCTAAGTGCATCTTGCTCCCCGCAAACCAGCTCCCCACCCACCTCTCACACTTGCCCCACTACATTTAGCCCGAGAGTCTGCGCCTGTGTTTATTTAGAGGTCGCAGTCACACATGAAACAATGCCCTCCCTGGGGTGTCATCTTGGCCTTGACAGTGAGCCCTGCAGGAGCTGGGTACCTGGAACTGCCCAGAGGGAGCGTCTTCCCCTCCATCTGAAGCCCGGAACTGTCCCCAAAGTGACCACTACCACACCACCATCTGTAGTCCAGAGTAATATTAGACTGCATATCAGCTCATTAGCTTCCTCCTTTTTGAGGGCGAGGAACCGGTATCAGCATAGCAGAGAAGGAGGCTTCCCTGGGTTCCCTGGGCCTGAGAAAGTCCCTGCACTCAGCCCACCTTGGGGGCTGAGAACTAAGGGACACTTGGGTGTCACCGATATTGGCTCCTCCTACAAGGTCTAGGCTGTCTGGGAGCTGGCCTCCTCCTTTTCCTCCCTGTTCCCTGCCACTGCTGTGCCCAACTTAACACCTCTACCGGCAGCCCGGGTGAAAGCCTAGCCAGGTGAGGTGTAAGCCAAGCTACATCCCAGAGTCAAGGCCCAGAGCTCACTCCTCAGGGAGGAGGGGAGGGACCTCAACTGGGAGTCTGGAAAACCCTTGGCCAAGGTGTTTTGCCTCTCTGGGCCTCAGTTTCCCTGTCTGTAAACAGAAAGTGAAGAGAAATATGGCATAACTCAAATGCTCTCCAATGATGCTCTGGGAAGTGGGCTATGACAGTGACGTCCTGTAGCAGGTCTCAGATCTTCCTGCAAAGTGACCCCTGGGTCTGATACATCGGCACTACAGAAAAGTCTCACCCGATGTTATCTGCAAGTGAGGACAGTGACAGCCATCTCGGGAAGTGTGCTGAGCATTCAACCAGGGGGTCTCAAACTGGTGGCCGATAGGCCAGTGCAACCACAAATGTTTTGAAATGCTTGACCCAAAATGTTTCTGTGTGTTTGGTTTTCAGGTGAATTCGTGCTGACATTTCAAAAATAAGAGGCCAGGCTGGGCACATAGGTTCACGCCTGTAGTTCCAGCACTTTGGGAGGTGGAGGCAGAGGGACTGCTTGAGGCCATGAATTCAAGACCCTCTCGGGCAACACAGTGAGACCCTGTCTCTACAAAAATAAATGAATAATTAGCTGGGTGTGGCGGTGCAGCCAAGTAATCCCAGAAACTCGGGAGGCTGAGGTGGGAAGATCACTCGAGCCTGGAAGATAGAGGCTGCAGTGAGCTATGATCATGCCACTGCACTCCAGCCTGGGCAACAGAGCAAGACCCCATCTCAAAAGTAATAAATAAATGAATAAATAAATAAGACGCCTCACATAAAATCCAGAATCTCTAAAGATCTGGCAGTACTTGGCTCCCGTTTCTATATGGCAGTGATCCCCTGGAGCTGTCCACTTTAGACAAGCTCTGGGGGCCCCAGCTGGCCGCAGTCCGCACAACTCACTACCATCGCACACGCTGCCTGCTTGGTTCTTGTGCTGGAAACTCACAGCGTCTGAGTTTTCAACTTTTCTATCCTCGTTAGTATCGACTACACCTGCAGGGATTTATTTTTAGACTTTATTCTGGGTGTTTCTGAGCACTTACTGTATACCAGATCTGCGTTCTTCTCTCTTACTTCCTCTCTCTCTGGCATACAGCTGGAATTTTAAGAAGCACTTACTTTGTGCCAGACTCTATTAATTGCCGGTTATGAGCACAGACCCAGGAGCCAGCCTGCCTGGGTGAGTGCCAGTCCCAATGTAACCCCTTTCTAGCTGTGTGACTTAAGCTCTCTGGGCCTCGGTTTCCTCCTCTGTAAAATGGGAATAATCCTGGTATCCACCTCACGGGGTGCAAGTGATGATTAGATAGGGTAATAAGTGCATAAATCACCTAAAATGAGATCTGGCCCATGGTCAGGCTACATATGATGTTAGCTGCCATTATTTTATTTATTTATTTGTTTATTTTGAGGCAGATCCTATCTCTGTCACCCAGTCTGGAGTGCATTGGTGCAACCTCTGCCTCCTGGGTTCAAGCCATTCTCCTGACTCAGCCTCCTGAGTAGCTGGAATTACAGGCATGCGCCACCATGCCCAGCTAATTTTTGTATTTTTAGTAGAGACAGGGTTTCACCATGTTGGCCAGGCTGGTCTTGAATTCCTGACCTCAAGCGATCCACCCTGCTCAGCCTCCCAAAATGTTGGGATTACAGGCTTGAGCCACGGCGCGCAGCCTATTTTTATGATTATTATCATTCCTAGGACCCGGACCCTGCCAACAACGCCGTCCCCACTTCTGCCAGGACAGAGTGCTCTAATGCCGGCAGCCTGGCTTCAGGTCCCAGCTCTGCTCTGACTCCTCCGAGTGACCCTGGACAAGCTCCGGCTCGTCCCCAGCCTCAGCCTCCCAGCCCAGCGCACCTGGTGCTCTGCCTGGGGGAAGCGCTCCTCCACGCGCCGGTGCAGCTGCTTGAAGGCGAGGCGCATGGCAGGCGGGCAGCGCCCCACCGAACCCATGATGGCGTCCACGATGGGCCCCAGGTAGCCCGTCAGCAGCCCCAGGCTGGTCTCCCTCATCTGCTCCTCCGAGGGTGTGCCTTTGAAAGAGATCCTCCTGGAGGGACCGGCGGAGGAGCTCAGCCTCGGGGCTCAGCATCTGCCTGCCCCAAACCCCCCACCGGCCCGCCGAGCTCAGAGAGGACCCATCTTTCCCACACCTCTGCAGCCTCCCTCCTGCCCCTTCCCACCAGGTTTCTTGCTGTTCCTCTAACAGGATGAGCTCATTCCCATCTCACAGCCTTTGCACTGGGCTCATCTGCCTCCCCAGAACGCTCTCCCATTAAATCTCCACAAGACTCCCTTTCTCACTGCCTGTCAGTCTTTGCTTAGATGTTCCCTTCCCTGTGAGGTTGCCCCTGTCCCCACCCTATGGAATATGGCAGGGAACCTGCCTCGTTTCCTTTCATTCCCTGGTCCCCTCCAATAACATTTTCCCAACCGGGCACAGTGGCTCATGCCTGTAACCCCAGCACCCTGGGAGGCCGAGGCGGCGGATCACTTGAGATCAGGAATTCAACACCAGCCTGGCTAACATGGTGAAACTTCATCTCCGCCAAAAAATATGAAACTTAGCCCAGCGTGGTGGTGCACGCCTGTAATCCCAGTTACTCAGGAGACTGAGGCAGGAGAATCACTTCAACCTGGGAGGTGGAGGTTGCAGTGAGCCAAGATTGCGCCACTGCATTTCAGCCTGTGTGACACAGCGAGACTCCCTCTCAAAAAAAAAACAAAAACAATAAACCTTCTTCCTCCAGTTGCTTATTATCTGTCTCCCCCCAGAATAGGGACTTGGGACTGTTTGTTCTCTGCTATATCCTCAGTGTTCAGCCCAGAGCCTGGCACTCAGTAATTGTTTTGTTTTGTGGATGACAGAACAGCACTTTTCCATCTGCAATTACCGTGTTCCTTCCTTTCCCCACAGATTGAGGGTCCGTCTTGCCCACACCCAGACTGAGAACTGGGGGTTCTCAGCCCCACTGTGTCCTGGACCCAATGTGCTGAGCCCTGGATTCATTGTCTCTGGCAGGGTCTCGTTTAATCCTAACAGCAACTTGATGGGGTAAGTGGCCTTACTGTTCCCATTTAACAGAGAAGAAAACCGAGGCTTAGAGAGGTTACTGGGGAGATGGCGCAGCTGATATTAGAACTCAGGACTGCCAGCTCCAGAGCCTGCCTGCCACTCTGCCCTGCCCAGGTCCCTTGATGCCCTTTCCCCATGGGTGCCCACTGAGTCCTGTGTGACCTCAGGCAGGTGACCTTCCCTCTCTGAGGCTCAGTTGCATCATCAGTAAGAGGGGGTCCTGACACCTGCCTCTAATGTAGTCAGAAGGTGTGGACAGCACAAGGAAAGACCCTCTCCTGTCTCTGCCACAGTCCCCAATGGATACCCCAGCAATCATTTTCCACAGCCCCAGGCTTCTGGGCCAGATAGGAGAAGGTTCTGGAGAGAAAGGAGGAGGAGCCCACGGAGGGGTGGAATGAGCTCCAGCCACTGCTGTGCTTCCTCGAAATCTCACTGAGCGCTCCACCATCTCCCTTGCAGGCAGGCCCACTCAGGGACCGCCAGCACCACTGTGGTAAAGATCACCAATGTCAGCGAATCACAGCACCACAGTAAGAAAGATCACTAATGTCGGGGACCGCCAGCACCACAGTAAGAAAGATCACTGGCCAGGCGCGGTGGCTCACACCTGTGGTCCCAGCACTTTGGGAGGCCTAGGCAGGTGGGTCACGAGGTCAAGAGATCGAGACCATCCTGGCCAACATGGTGAAACCCCATCTCCACTAAAAATACAAAAATTAACTGGGCGTGGTGGCACACGCCTGTAGTCCCAGCTACTCAGGAGGCTGAGGAGGGAGAATCTCTTGAACCAGGGAGGCAGAGGTTGCAGTGAGCCAAGATTGTGCCACTGGACTCCAGCCTGGCGATAGAGGGGGGCCTCAAAAAAAAAAAAAAAAAAAAATCATGAACGCTTGTGGAGCACATGCATGACTCAGTTAAGTCCCACAAACCATGGAGCAGAGGTCATGAGCCCACGCTTCAGGCCACAATATTCTCACAAGCTGGATAAGGGATATTTTAGAAGTAATATGCACATTAAGTGGAAGAACATTAGATCAATATTTTAGGTTTTTTAATCTTAAAAAATTTGATCATACCAGGCGCAGTGGTTCACACCTGTAATCCCAGCACTTTGGGAGACCGAGACAGGAGAATTGCTTGAGCCCAGGAGTTCGAGACCAGCCTGGGCAATGTGACAAAACCCCATCTCTGCTAAAAATGCAAAAACTTAGCTGGTCGTGGTGATGTGCACCTGTAGTCCTAGCTACTCAAGAGGCTGACGTGGGAGAATTACCTGAGCCGAGGAAGTTGAGGCTGCAGTGAGCCATGGTCACACCACTACACCTCAGCCTGGGTGACAGAGTAAAACCCTGTCTCAAACACACACACACACACACACACACACACACACACACACACACGAAAACAACTTAACAACTTTTGGCAATTTTGTCCACCAGTAGTGGCAGAGCCGGGATTACAAACCTAGGAAGCTTAGTATCAGAGTCCCAAACATAACCCTATACTACAGCCTGAGGACCTAAGGGCTCGTGTGTAAGGCTTTGAGCTCAGCCACTGAGCTCCTGAGTAGCCGTGCCCCCAGGGTGGGTGGCAGTCAGCATGAACCCAGTCCCCAGACAGGGCTCCGGGTAGCCAAGAGAGGCCATCAGAGGGTCAGGGCTTTGCTCACCGGGTGCGGCCCAGGTCCATCTTGGAGGGATCCAGCTCCATGTACTTCTTCTCCTCAAAGACACGGCTAATCACGGGCTTCAGGACCTCATGCAGATAGGGCATGCCCACGAGCTGGGGGCAGGGGGCACCACACAGGGCGGGGCTGAAGGCGAGGCCAGGGCATGCCCATGAGCTGGACACAGGGGGCACCATGCAGGGAGAGGTTCAGAGAGGCCAGGGCTGGGGTGGGGGGTGGGGGACACACCCAGGTGCAACCCAGGGCGAGGCCTGGCACCAGCCACCAGCACTGCAGCTCGGCCACCCAGTGCTGTGTGAAGCCAGCCGAGTGTGGGATCCAGGCAGGCACTGGGAAGGACTGACTCGAGGAAGCTGTGCCTGCCCCCCCAGGCCTTCACCTACTCACCTTCATAAACTGTTCCATCGACTTGGATGCCAGGGAGTTAGAACGGAAGAGGGTGTTGGGATCCACTGGGAGGGCAGGAGGAAGTGTTTGCTGGGATTTGGGGAGCTGCACCCAGCTCACCCCACTTACCCAAGGTGGCGGTCATGATTCTTCCAGCCCCAAGAATCAGGAAGACCCAAAACATCAACCCCATTCACAGTACAGAGGCCCAGAGTGGTTAAGTGAACTGCCTGAGGTCACACAGCTCACGAGTGGCAAAACCAGGGCCTGAGCAGGCAATTGGGCTCCCAGTTGTCTGGGGGTGCACATTACAGGGACCCACAGAACAAGAAGCCCTTTCCTTCTGCCTGATACCTCCCCATTCCTCCCCCAGGGACTCTCCTGCAGGCCCATCATTGGGGTGAGGGGGTGATGGCAGGGGGTTGTGCGGGCAACTCACTGGTCCGAGCCACCTCACGCCGGGTGAGATAGTCCAGAAAGCGTCCAGCCAGTCCCCGGCCAAGAAAGAGTTTCACCAGCTTGGTGGCAAGGTCCTGGCGGCAGTCCCCCAAGGTCAGCTCTTCCAGCAAAGCCAGGGGGCTAGCAGTGTCCTCCTAGGTGGGGACGCGAGGCAGAGGTGACCTCGGCCCCTGGGACCTCCAAAGCCAATGGGCCTAGATAGGGCTCCGTGAGGCAGGGGAGGCCAGGGTCTGGACCCCCAGCACCCCCTGGTAGCATTGCTTGCCTGCTGCACCCACCTCTGCTGGCCCCAGCACAGACTCCATGAGCAGCTCCACGAGAGGCTGGTAGCACTGGGAGGGCAGGACGCGGTCCTCGATCAGGCGCACCTTCAGGCGCAGGGCACCCAGGCTCCCCCTGTCCAGGATCAGATCATAAGAAAATGAAAGATCCGACTGGGTGCGGTGGCTCCTGCCTGTGATCCCAGCACTTTGGGAGGCTGAGGTGGGTGGATCACTGGAGGTCAGGAGTTTGTGACCAGCCTGACCAACATGGCGAAACCCCATCTCTACTGAAAATACAAAAAGTAGCCAGCGTGGTGGCACACACCTGTAGTCCCAGCTACTCAGGAGGCTGAGGCAGGAGAATCGCTTGAACCCTGGAGGCAGAGGTTTCAGTGAGCTGAGATCATACCACTGCACTCCAGCCTGGGCAACAGAGCAAGACTCTATCTCAAAACTAAAAAAGGAATGTACACAAACAATGTAAACAGCTGTGGCCGGAATGGGTAGATATGGCCGGGGTACACAAATTATGTACAGGATGTGTGGACAAGTGTAGATGAGTGTCAGCAGTGTGAACAAGCGTGGACGGGTGTGAACAGGTGTGGCCAGTACAAACAGGTGTGAACTGATCTTGATGGGCATAAACAAGACAGGACAAGCAGAGATGGTTTAACCAAGTGTGCTCAAGAATAAACAGTACGGACACATGTGGAAGGACCCAACGTTCTGAATGTACATCAAGTGTGAACCAACATGTAAGCACGTGAATAGGTGAATGGGTGTAAAGCGAACTCACGTGGACTTATGTAAACACCTTGAGAGACCGTCCGTAGACAGTTGTTAAACGGATGAATGCATGAATTAAGTGGCATAGTGATAGTGTGTGGGCTGGCATGGGCTCTTCCCACAAGCTGTGGATGCTGCCCAACGTGACTCCAGCCTGGCCCCCTCCCTCTGCACCCACATTTACCCAGAATCCTCCTCTGCTCTGGGAAAGGGCCGGAGGCGGAACCAGCCGCTGGGCGGCTTCTGCTGGAGGGTCTTCGGAGAGAACTCCACCTTTAGGGAGAGACACACAGACCCTCAGCCGGGCCCTGCCCTGCTCAGGTCTCACCCAGCCCTGGAAGAGCACACCGCCCACCCACAGAGGGGCAGAATGGCCTGCCAGGGCCCCCTCCTTCTCTCCAGCAAGTCTCAAATTATCAGCTCCTGCCAGGACACTGAGGGCATCCCAGGGACCCTTAATTTACAGTTGAGGAAACTGAGGCTCAGAGACGTGGAGTGATTTGCCCAAGGTCACACAGCTGCTAGAGATAGCATGTCTGGACTGAGTGTATTTTCAGCTCTGTTTAGGGACATAAACTTCATCTATCAAAAGGAATGAGGACAGCTCTGAAGACCCTCAACCCCCACCCTCTGTCTTTTAAAAGAACTTTAGAGAAATGGAATTCACATCCCGAACAATTCACCTTTTTAAAGTGTACTATTCAATGATCTTTAGTATATTCAAAGAGTTGCCGCAATTACTTGTGCCACTGATTCCAGAACATTGTCTACAAGCCCTAAAAAAGCCTGTACTCATGACCGGTCACTTCCTGCCCCCCAGCCCTGGTAACCACTAAACAGCTTTCTGTGTCCATAGATTTGCCTATTCCAGACATTTCGTATAAACGGAATCATACGTGTTTTTTTTGGGGGGTGGGAGATTGGCTTTTTCTGCTTAGCATAATGGTTCATCCATGTTGTAGCATGTGCCTGTACAGTAAGTCCTGACTCACAACATGTAAGGAAATCAAATATACCATGGCTAATTACTATAAGCAAGAATTAAGGCCAGGTGGGTGGCTCATGCCTGTAATCCCAGCACTTTGGGAGGCTGAGGTGGGCAGATCACTTCAGGTCAGGAGTTCGAGGCCAGCCTGACCAACATGGTAAAACCCTGTCTCTACTAAAAATTTAAAAATTAGCCAGATATGCTGGTGTGCACTGAAATCCCAGCTGCTTGGGAGGCTGAGGCAAAATAATTGCTTGAACCCGGGAGGTGGAGGTTGCAGCGAGCTGAGTTCATGCCACTGCACTCCGGCCTGGGCAACAGAGCAAGATTCCTTCTCAAAAAATAAAAATAAATTAAAAATTAAAAGATAAGAGTTAAGTTCCTCCAGCATACAGTATGTCATTTTGATTGAGGATATGGTTTCCAAGAACCTGTGGATGACATTAAGTGAGGACTTACTGTACCACATTCCTTTTTATGGCTGAATAATATTCCATTGTATCGAGAGACCACATTTTGTTTATGTATGGTGAACACTTGAGTTTTCTCCATTTTGGGTTGTTATGGCTCATGCTGAACAGTAATGTCAGAGTTTTGTGTGTGAACATAGGTTTTCATTTCTTTGGGGTATATACCTAAGAGAGGAATTACTAGGTCATAGAGTAACTCTATCTTTAACTATTTGAGAAACTACCAGGCTGTTTCCAAAGATGGAAAAACCAAGAGAAAAACCCTGAGCCTAGGACTTCCAGGAGTAGGAGTTAGGGGCGTAGGTCTGTAGTGAAAGAGATCCGAACTCAAATCCTGGCTCTGCTCTTTCTTAGCCGTACGACCTTGAAAAAGACATTTAGCCTCTCTGAGCCTCAGTGTTCCCATCTGTAAAATGGGGATAGCAACAGGCCCAGCCTCAAAGGGTGGCCATGAAGTTTAAGCAGCGAGGCTCTGTGGGAGAGACACTCAGCACAGGGCCAGCACACAGTCATCTGTCATGCTCTCATCCCAGAATAAGAATCTGGACCCGCCCTGTGATATTAGGTAGGTTCCTGTACCTTTAACAGCCTCAGTTTTCTCACCTGTACAATAGAGCAATGGAAATGCATCACCCAGGCCTAACCAGGAGAACCTGATGAGCCAGCTGCACATCCACCCTTCTGGGAGCCAGTACTCAGCCCGTCTCATCTTCCCCCTTGGAGGCACTGAGGAGCCATGGAGGGTGTTGCAGGGAGTGAGGCTCACCATGCCCAAAAAGTCGTTCTTGCCCACCATGTCCCAGTCCCAGAGCTCCACCCGAAGTGGGGACGGGGCACCTGGCATCTCCCGCAGCTCCAGCACTTCATCCCAGTGCGGGAAGCGAGTTTTCTTGATGGTCTGAGGACGAGGGAAGTGGTCTGTGAGTGGGAGAGCTGATGGGGACCCCCACCCCACCACCAGATGCCCCACTCCTTCCCGGTTTCATTCCCCACCACTCACTGAGGTCTCCAAGCTCTGGCTGCCCCAAAACACACGTGCGAATGGGTCAGATGTGCCAGAGATGTCTCTGGGAGCCAGGTCCCTGGGAACAGATGGGGAAAGGAGTGAGGGAACACGGCACCCAAGGTGGGCCTTGGAAAGGCTGATCCGAGCAGATCATTCCAATGTTGCTGGTTTCCAGGGCAACAAACTATTCCACTGTAAGGGTCCAGCTAGGGACACCCCTCACCTTACCCATCAGGACCCACCGTCTTCCTGTCATCTCCCTGTGGGGAGGCACTCGTATGTCCCTATTTTCCAGATGAGGAAACGAGGCACCAAGAAGTGCTGTCCTGCATCACAAAGCCCAGCAAGTGCAGTGGGGGTGGTGGGGAGAGCCTTAGAGTCCCTGGAGGCCCCAGATGGGAAACTTGATGCATAGGTTCAAAGCCTGGCTCTGCACTCATTGGCTAGGGGACACTAGGAAAAGTCACTTCCCCTCTCTAAGCCTTCATTTCCTCACCTGAAAAATGGGAGTAATAACAGACCAACCTCATAGAGCCGAGGATGAGGTGGGATGATGTGTGTGAAGGGCCTAGCACAGCACCTGGCAGGTGGTGGCTGCTCAGTCCATTTATTCATTCAACAAACACCCATGCCCACACCTTGTCTAGGACCCAAGAGAAGGCACGAGGCAGGGACTCCTTGCCGTTGGTTGCCATGACAACCCAAAAGTCTTACTCCAGGCAGCTTCCCCATCCCTCCTTCTTGTGGTTTCCCAAACCCAGGAACACACCACCACCCCACCCCCACACCGGGGGCTGCTTCCATCTTCCTCCTGCTCCCTTCCCACTCCCGCTCAGCATCCAAAGCCTTCTTCGGTTTCCTAGGAGCTGGCCCGGTTGCTAAGCGACAGCAATCAGTCCCTCTCATGCCTGCAAGGATCCTGCACAGCCCTGTGGCTGGGGAAGGGACCATGGGCACAAGAAAGACAAGGAGCCCCTGCCCCCTGCTGAGCCCTTCAGCCTGTCCCCTTTCCCCCTGGATCTCCCTCAACCAGACTCTAGGGAGCCCCAGCTGGGGCCAAGGCTGGAAGCAAAAGTCTGGAGGTGGTGGGAGAGGCCCAGAGAGGGCAAAGAAGGGCTTTATGGTCACACAGCAAGCTAGAAATAGGAGGCCCTTCCCAATCTGGGCATGGATTTGCCTAAAAGTGAGAGCTGGGGTGGTGAAAAAGAGGCAGCCAGACAGGATGAGAGAGAGAGGGGGGAAGGGTGGGGGCATTGGGGGAGCAAGATGACGGAGAGCTGAGGAAGGGAGAAGGGGATGGCCATGATGAGTTGGTAGGAGGGAGGATGGGCGTCCCATGAGCTGCTGCCCCTGGAGGGCCACCTGTGATTTTTCCTGGTCTTGCATCCATCTTCCGTCAGATTTTTCTTTGGGACAGGACCTGTCTTCCTCACTACCCCTCTCTCACATGACTTAGTGGGGGCCAATCCCTCCCTCCGCCCCAGGAATGGGCTTGTGACTCAGGCCTGACCCATTATTCAATGTAATTGGTTCAGAGATAGGCATGTGCCCCAGCCTGAGCCGGTCAAAATTAATCCCAGGACAGTGGTTGGAAATGGAAGTGTTTTTTTGTTGTTGTTGGAGTGGCTACGCTGGCAGGGGGCCAGCCTGGAGCTGCTAGGGCCATCTCTCACCTGGGGAGAGGCTGCCTAGGAACAAAGCTAACACAGAGATCAGCAGAGCTAAAAGACAGATTCCTAATGGCATCATTTGAGCACCTGGATCCAGCCATGCCTGAAGCTATAGGTCAGTCATATGAGCCAATAAAGTACTTTTTTGCTTAAGCCAGTATGAATTGGGTATTTGTTAGTTACAATTTGATGACTACACCTGCACACTCACCTGTCACCTGTCATCCTGAGTGTCTGGTCTGTTGCTGCTAGTCCCTGGGGACTCAACAGGATTTTGCCCCAGGAACTTACAACCCAATGAGCTTGGACTATTTGTCCATACATGGAACTTGACCGTCAACCCAGAAGTGCCCCAGGGGTGAGGAGGTCCCAAAGGCAAGGCAGCAGGGGAGACCCAAGGGACTCCTGCTCATTCTCAGACTACCCTCCACACCACCTCCACCTTGAGCATACCTGGCCTGAAGCACATGGCAGCGAAGGCATCGGCCCCGCCCATCCTCCAGCATCTGTACTGACAGGCAAACCTCACCCTGCACTTCTGCTTCTGGGTCCACTCGGCTCAGGTTGATCCAGCTGTCAATCCCTGGAGGTCACAGGCACCAGCATATATGAAGTGTCTGCCATGTACTGGACATTGCGTTAACTTAAAAATTCAATTAGCATTATTTTCATTATTATTATTATTATTATTTGAGACAGGGTCTGGTTCTGTTGCCCAGGACAGAGTGCAGTGGCACGATCTTGGCTCACTGTAACCTCTGCCTCCTGGGCTCAAGCGATTCTCCTGCCTCAGCCTCCTGACTAACTGGGACTTCAGGTATGCAGCACCACCATGCCTGGATAATTTTTGTATTGTTTTGTTTCACTGTGTTGCCCAGGCTGATCTCGAACTCCTGAGATCAAGCGATCCACCCACCTTGGCCTCCCGAAGTGCTGAGATTACAGGCATGAACCACTACGCCCTGCCTCAATTAAAATTAAAAATGTGTTAAGACCCTGGCTTCTGATACAGGTGCTGCAATTATCCCCATTTTCAGATGAGGAAAATGAGGCACAGGGAGGAAGAGCTTTGTCCACGGTCCCACAGCTAGCAAACGGCAGAGCTAGAATTTGAACGCAGGCAGTGTCGTTAGTCCTAGGGCCAATGCTAGGAGCCACGTGCTGTCACACACTTCACCCTGGTATAAAAAGAACTCTATCATGTCATCCCAACCTACTCTCCCCTCAAAAAAAAAAAAAAAAAAAAAAAATCTTGGGCATTTCTCCCTATTTCGCTCATCACTTTGAAAGTTCCAGTGACCTCTGGCTTTCCATCACCAGGCTGGGGTGCAGTGGTGTGGCACAATGTCGGCTCACTGCAGCTTCAGTCTCCCAAGCGCAGGCAATCTTCCTGCCTCAGCCTCCCCAGTAACTGGAACTACAGATGTGTACCACCACAGCCAGCTAATTTTTTGTGGTTTTTGTAGAGATGAGGTTTTGCCATGTTGCCCAGGCTGGTCTCGAACTCCTGAATTCAAGCCATCTGCCTGCCTCGGCCTCCCAAAGCTCTGGGATTACAGGCGGGAGCCACCATGCCCAGCCTTTTCTGCCTAATACAATTCTAAGGACTGTGTCTTTGATGCACTGCAGTTTCATCGCAATGCATCTAGATACAGATTTTTTAAATCTTGCTTAAAATTTAAAATTGTGCTTCTCCTATTTATGGAATCATATCCCTCCTTTAGTTCTGTAAAACTCTAGATTGATTTTTAAAAATTATTTCCTCTTCCCAATTTTTGTTATGACTTTTGCCTGTCTCTAATTTTTAAAATTCTATCCTTCTGAAACTCTAGTTAAATAAATGTTAAACCTCCGCAGTTATTTTCCTTGTCTCTGGACTTTTATTTTTTTTCCTTCTTTTCCTCTAAGATGAATTCTGAAAATTTTCTCTAGACCTTTCTTCCAGTTCACTAAATCTCCCTTTAACTGTGAATAATCTGATGTTTCACTCAGCCCTTTAAATTTTTTATTTCAACAATTATACTTACCTCTAAAAATGTTATTTGGTTCTTTTTAAAAATCTGCCTGCATAATTACTTGTAATTTATTGCCATGGTTGCCGGCCTTTCTTGTGATTACATATTTTATTTCTTTAAATCTGATTCTTTTTTAAAAATCCTGTATATTATAATTACAGAATCTAAAGTCTTTTTGGGTCTAAATCAGATGATTATTGTTTCTGCTGACTATTGACTATGGTGTCTCATTTCCTTGTGTGTTTGCTGATCTCTGATTGTGAAATCACGTTTGTTTGATCTTACTCTGTGGGAAAGCTAAGTGAAGATGCTTATCCCTGGAGAGGAGCGGTAGTTGGTTATTCTGGGACCCCTCGAGGGTCTCTGCCTAATGGAGAATCCTCATATCTTGTAACATCCACCTTCCCCCAGTCCAAGTTTTAGTCTTTGTTGACCGTAGAATTGATATTGATGTTTGCTTTCAGGGAAATCCTTCATGATCTCCTTGCTTTTTGTTTATCATTCCCTGTTAGGTTTTAGCTAATGGTGTTTGCTTTTGTTTTCATTTTTGTTTGAGAAGGAGTCTCGCTCCATTCTCTTAATCTTAGAGCTGGGAAGGTCTTTTTAGGTCTAATAGAAAATTCAGAACCAAAAGAAAAATATGAGATTGAAAATAGAAAAAGAAATTGTATACATGAAAAAATTATAGGCAAAGTCAAAACATAAGAGACAAATGGAGAAAAAATATTGCAGCTAATATGACAAAGAATTAACTCCCCCAATATGTAAAGAGCTCCTACAAATCAATAAGAAAAGGCAAACAACCTAGTGTGGGGCGAAATTCATGTATAATATGAATAGACAATAAATGGAAGAGGAAATAAAGTGATTCTTCAAAACTGTATATAAAAAAGGTTTTCAATCTCACTCATGGAGAGGTGCAAAGTAAACCTACGCTGAGGTAACATTTCGCCTGTCAGATACATGATCAAAAGTTTTGAGAGCTGTTTGCGAGAGACTGTGGGGTGAGTAAATTGTTACCTCCTCCATGGAGGGTGATTTAGCAGCAACTATCAAGTATACGAATGTATGTACTCTTCAGTTCACCTCTAGGAATTTATCTGACTGATGGCTAGAACTTACATATGTGCGAAATTATATTTGTACAGGCCAGTTATTGTAGCATTCCTTGAGCCAGGGAAAGACTGTGAACTCCCCAGATGCCATCAATAGGGAACTAGCTAAATAAACAGTGGTATAGCCACACAATGGAGCACCATGAAGCCATAGCAAACGAAGAATGCAGAAACTCTGAAAGCACTGTTATAGAAAGATCTTAGAGATACTTGGTGAAGTAAAAAGGCAAGATACAGGCCAGGCGTGGTGGCTCATGCCTGTAATCCCAGCACTTTGAGAGGCTGAGGCAGGTGGATCACCTGAGGTCAGGAATTCGAGACCAGTCCCGCCAAGGTGGTGAAACCCTGTCTCTACTGAAAATACAAAAATTAGCCAGGTGTGGTGGCAGGTGCCTTTTATCCCAGTTACTCAGGAGGCTGAGGCAGGAGAATTGCTTGAGCCCAGGAGGCAAAGGTTGCAGTGAGCTGAGATTGTGCCATTGCACTCCAGCCTGGGCGACAGAGCAAGACTCCATCTCAAAAATAAATTAATCAATTAAAATTTTTTAAAAGGCAAGACACAGAGCAGAGTGTAAAAGTCTGCAATTTGTATAAGCACAGAAAAAACAGTGCAGTATTAAGAGCACAGACTCAGCTGAGTGCAATGGCCCACACCTGTTACCATAGCACTTTGGGAGGCTGAGGCAGGTGAATCACTTGAGACCATTCAAGACCGGCCTGGTTGCACATGGTGAAACCCTGCCTCTACAAAAAATACAAAAATTAGCCAGGTGTGGTACTGCACTGTAGTCCCAGCTGCTTGGGAGGCTGAGGCTGCAGTGAGCTGAGATTGCCCCACTGTGTCACAGCCTGGATGACAGAATGAGACCCTGTCTCTCACACACACACACAAGCCCAGACTCTGGAACCAGACAACTTTGGTTCAAATCCTGGCTGCCTCACTTAATAATGTGATCTTGAGCAAGTCATTTAACCCTCTGTGCCTCAGTTTTTTCACCTGTAAAGTGGGCATTAATAATTAAAGCACCTACCTCTCAGGTTTATGATGAACCTACCTCATGGGGTTATGATGGTAACTGAGACTATACATGTAAAGAACTTAGTGGTCAGCATATTTATATATATATTTATTATACATAAATATGTTTATATTTATAATACACAAATATACATGGTTATATTTATACATACGGTATACAAGTGTTTGCTGCTATTACTGTTTTTAAATAATTTGTAGTGGTGATAGAGTCTCCCTATGTTATCTAGGCTGCTCTTGGACTTCTGGGCTCAAGCGATCCTCCTGCCTCTGCCTCTACCTCCCAAGGTGCTGGGATTACAGGGGAGAGCCACCACGCCCAGCCTGCCGCTACCACTGTTACTTGCTTATATATGTTTAAAATATTTCTAGAAGGACATACAAGAAGCTGACAATGTCAGGAAGGGAGCAGAGTAGCCGGGGTGCTTATTGTAAAATCTGAATATTGAACTAGGCAAACAAATTAACTGCTCAAAAAGTAAAGACTAGGCTGGGCACGGTGGCTCACATCTGTACTCCCAACACTTTGGGAGGCCAAGGTGGGAGGATTGCTTGAGCCTAGGAGTTCGAGACCAGCTTGGACAACATAGCAAGACTCCGTCTCTACAAGATATTTCTGAAAAATTTAGCTGGGTGTGGTGGCATGCACCTGTAATCCCAGCTAGGCAGGAGGCTGAGATGGGAGGATCACTTGAGCCAGAAGTTCAGGATTGCAGTGAGCTATGGTAACACCACCGTACTCCAGCCTGGGGGACAGAGCAAGACCTCATCTCTAACAACAATTAAAAACAAACAAAATTTAAAGACAAAAGCAACAAGAGAAATAAGTTTCCACTGAAGGCTCTGTGCTTCCTGGTGCCATGTGCTATGCCCCCGCAAATGCCCAGCCTGAGCATGGCCCCCTCCTCCCTCTGCCCCTGCCGCTCGCCCACCTCGGGGGTCAGCTGTAATGGCCTCCTTGCTCAGCAAGATCTTGCCGATGACGTCGTCATGCCTGCAGGAGGGTGGGCACATGAGGGTCTCAGTCAGGGACTCCCTTGCCCCAACCAGAGAGAAGCTGGCGCAGGCGTCAAGGTCTGGGTGAGAGGGCACGCCCTTGTGGGGTGTGGACCCACATACTCTCTCCCCTCAGGTGCCCAGGCTTGGGTCCCCAACCCACGCATCCCACTTTCCCCAGCCACACACCCAACGGTGTCCTCGTCCAGCACATAGAAGGCCAGCTGGTGGAAATCGAGAGGCAGGTGCACGGTGTACTCCTCCCCCCAGAAGGGGCCCAGGCTCTTCCAGACAGTCGCTGTCCTGTGGAAGGAGGTGCAGGGGGCTGGGGGTCCTCGGACCACACAGGAGGCAGACACCTGGAGACCCAGACACACACACACACACACACACACACACACACACACACACACAC
>NW_016107323.1:10194624-10197073 GCF_001604975.1 Cebus imitator
GGCACCAACCTCAGATGGACCCCCAGTGCTTCCTCCCAAAAACCCTCTCCCCGAAACCTGACCCTTTCCCAGCCAAAGGTTCTCTGAAGTTTCCCCAGCTCCTCTGCTAAAAGGCTCCTTACAGCCCAGAGAGGGAGAGACAGCAGCCTGGGGTCACACAGAAAATCAATCTGTGGGGTTGGGGTGGTGTCAGGAATGCAGCAAGGGGCCAGCATGAGCACAAGGAGAACAGTAGAGGGGGGAGCTGCAGCTGACCCTCCCCCAGGCGGCTCCCCACCCCCAGCTCCGAGCCCATCTGGACCAGAGCAGGAGCATCCTCAATCCTGCCATCTCCATAGGAACCAAGGCCTCAGCCACCCACCAGCCCACCCACCCCCATCAGGCCTGCGGGGGCTGAGAACCATCCCTCGGCCTGCGGGGGTGGGAGCCAAGTGGGGCTCATTCTGATGTCCCCCTGCAAGACTCACAGACACCCCAAACATCCTCACACCCTCACATGTGTCCACACCGGCACCTGTATGCCCAAATCAGCAGGCATTGGTGTTCACATGCGTGTCCAGGGCAGCCATGTACACGTGCATGTACACGCACACTACACTGGTACACACACGTGAGCCTGTGCCCTGCACACCCCCGAGGACATATGCACGTGGTCATAGGCGCTCACACTAGCCCCGCAACATCCCCACCCCCTGCAACTCACAAGCAGGCCCAGCTGGGCGGGCACACACAGAGACACACACGCATGCGCCAATGCACACACACAACCCCAGTGCCCGCAGCACCCGGCAGGCCCGGAACCAGCCAGTCCAGCCAACCGTGAGATGCCCGCCCCCAGGGAGGCCACTGTGGGAGGCACAGGCTGGCAGCGCTGAGTCAGCCCCAGGGAGCCAGCAGGGACAGCATCAGGTCCAGAGGGGGAGGGCATCCAGCCAGCTGCTGGGGCAGGTCGGGGAGACGAGCTGACAATCCCAGTTGTGCACAAAGCACCCACCACCAGACCCGAGAGTCCCCCTAAGCACTCCTTTTTTGGTTTTTAGACGGAGTTTTGCTCTTGTTGCCCAGGCTGGAGTGCAGTGCTGCAATCTCGGCTCACCACAACCTCCCTGTCCCAGGTTTGATTCTGCAGCCTCGGCCTCCCAAGTAGCTGGGATTACAGGCATGTGCCACCATGCCCGGATAATTTTGTATTTTTATTAGAGACGGGGTTTCACTATGTTGGTCAGGCTGGTCTCAAACTCCGGACCTCAGGTGATCCTCCCACCTCAGCCTCCCACAGTGCTGGGGTGAGAGGCTGAGCCACCGCGCCCGGCCAGCACTCCTTTAAATGTGAATTCTTGGTCCCAGATTCCCCAGGTCTAGAAAGAGACCCCTCCCTTCCTCCTCTCGCCCCAGGCCTGGTATGGCCACCCCTTACCTGGCCACCACCTCATCGTCCACTTTCACCAGGCAGTAGGGGTCGCTGCTCCCAGACCTGCAGAAGGAGGGGATTGGGGAGGAAGTGGGTGGGGAGGGCAGCCATGAGTGGAGGGTACCAGTCATTACACAGGCAGGGGAGATGGAGGCACAGGCAGAGAAGGGGACTTGCCCAGGGTCACACAGCAAGTCCGGCTAAGAGGCAGAACCTCAGGGAACCAGCAGGAGATGTCACAGCTGCCCAGGCCACCACGTCTGTGCACTCTGGGCTTCCACTGATAGAAACAGAACAGGGAGGCCTAGGGCCAGGAGGTTCAGAGTCCTGGCCCCAAAAAGCCCAATGCAGAGGCCCAGAGCGTAGGCCAGGGGGTCTTGAACACGTAGCTTCACCACCCTCTGGCTCTGCCATTCGGCGAGTCCCCTTCCCTCTCTGTGCCTCAGTTTCTCTGCTCTAAAAATCAGGCAAGATGTTCACACACACTTCCTTCCTAGGGGGCTGGAGAAACTCGAATGCTGGGCCGGATCACGGGCCAGCCCCCAGCTCTCCCCTGCGGGGCCTTAATGCTGTTTCCCCAGCTTTTCCTTCCAATGGGAGCTTCTCTGGGGAGGGAACTTCCCATTCCTCAGCCCTCCGTGGGGACAGACTCAGCACTCTCCCTACAGGCACAGACCAGGGCACCCAGGCCTCAAAATCAACTCTCAAAATCTCTTAAGATGTGCTGAACCCCTTGAGTAGCTCTGAGTCATCGACCCATCCATGCCAGCCCCCCTTCATAATAACAGTCACCAGCAAATCCTAAGCTGTCTAGCAGGCCCCTCACTTCCTCCTCCGTCCCATCACACAGGACTCCTTTGTCTTTCTTCAGGCCCCGGGCCAGCCTCAGGGCCTTTGCACCTGCTATTCCCTCTGCCTAAGACACTTTGGCCCTGATAATGCCATGGATGATTCCTTCCTGCCATTCAAGTCTCAGTCCAAAGTCACCTCCTCGAGAGCCTGTCCCTGACCACCACTGTCCTGTCTAAAACAACCTCC
>NW_016107323.1:10197229-10209897 GCF_001604975.1 Cebus imitator
TTTTTGAGACAGTCTCGCTCTCTGTCACCCAGCCTGGAGTGCAGTGGCACCATCTTGGTTGACTGCAACCTCCGCCTCCCAGGTTCAAGCGATTCTTATGTCTCAGCCTCCCAAGTAGCTGCGATTACAGGTGCGCACCAGCACGCCTGGCTAATTTTTTGTATTTTTAGTAGAGGCGAGGTTTCACCATGCTGGACAGGCTGGTCTCAAACTCCTGGCCTCCAGTAATCCACCCACCTTGACCTCCCAAAGTGCTGGGATTACAGGTGTGAGCCACCATGCCCAGCCTCCCTTATTTCTCCATGTATTTAGTGTCTGTCTCGCCACCTCCCTGACACTTCCAAACTGTGAACTCCCTGGGGAGAGTCTGTGTCCCCCCTTCCCTACCCCCCAACCCAAATCTGGCATGCATTGGGCCCTCCAGAGCTATTTCTGAAGGACTGGATTTGTGGAGAGCCTTCTCTGGAGGCAGGGAGTAACAGTGGAGATAGGACTGGAGCCCAGGTTTGTGGGCTCACACCCGCATTCTTAACCAAGGACCCCTCTACCCCTCAAAATGGCCCTCTCCCTCCATGCCCCAGCACCATTCCCTGCATCTCTGCCACCTTCTGTGTCCAGTTTGTCACAGATCCACAAAGCCTCAGGGATTCCGGGAAAGAGGGACGTGGGCACAAAGAGTTGGCTCCAGCCTGAGCCTGTCTTGCTGGATGACCCTTCCCTGTGCCTTGGTTTCCCTCTCTGGAGTCCTTCCCTTAGCCCCCTCTGGCTGGATGCTCCAATACCTCCACTTCCCTACCTGGCCTCTATCCCTGAACACTTTAGATGGGTGATGGCCAGTGTCTTCATGCTCCTCTGTGGGTCCTACCTCTGAATCCCCTTCTGCAGAGTGTCCCAGGCCTCAGTTTCCCCTTCTGGCTCCATCCCAAATCCATTGGACTCAGTAACCCAAGGAGTCTCAGTTTCCCCATCTTGGTCTACCTTCAGACATCTGCAGCTGGGCAATGCCTTGTGTCTCAGTTTCCCTCCCTAGGTTCCACTCCTAAGCTCCCTTTATGCAGGCTCCCATTCCTCAGTTTCCCCAGCTACAGATGTGGGGTCAGATGGGCTGGGATCCCGTTAGCAGAAGGCTGGGAGACACACCCCCTCCTGCAGACCCAGCCTGACCTGCAGGCCCTCCTGGGAGCCAAGCTCAGCACTAGTCAGCTGCAGGGCTCTGACGCACGAGGGCCTTATCAGGCTCCTATCAGGGAGGGCAACGGCGGTGGGAGCGGGTGGCCCCTTCCAAACCCCTGATCTCTCCAGACTCATGGCCTCTCCCACGGCCCCTGCTTCAGCTCAGGCTTGGGAAAGCAGGCCTCTCAGCCATCGCCTGCCCAGTCTGGTTCAGACATGGAGTAGTCAGAGTTCAAATCCCAGCTGGGTGACCTTAGGCAAGTGGCTTTGCCTCTCTGGTCCTCAGTTTTCCCGTTAGTAAAATAAGAGATGCCAATAGGACCATATGAAGTGTTAAGCACAGGACCTGGTCCACACTAAGCCCTCAGTGACTGGTGGTTATTATTTATAATAGTAATAACTCTAAAATCACTTGCAGAGGCCTCCTCTCGGACACCCTCAAACCTGACAATGCTTCGGGCAGTCTGGGCCCTTTCCCTTAGGAGAAGAGGGAAAGAACACACCCCACATAAGAGCTGCCACAGCATGGAGCTTCCAGCAGGCTCCAGGAAGAGCCCCTTTGAAGAAGGGTGCTCACAGCTAGGGAAACTGAGGCAGGGTGGCTGGACCGCCCCCCAGCCAGGGCTTAGTGACTCCTCCCCACCCTTGCTCTAGGGCATGACCTATTTCACCAGCCCAGGAACTGGGGGCAGGAGAGGCGGCCAGGAACTACAGGAACCAGGCATGACTCAAGTTTCTCCTCCAGAGAAGCAGCAGGTTACTGTGAGCAGGGTCCAGGTGCAGGGGGGACACACATCGCCCCCTCATGACCTCCCACCCAGGACTGGTGGAGGGGCCAGAGCTCAGTGAGTGAGAACCCCGTTTCTGGAAAGGACTCCTTCCACTGCCCAGCAGCTGCCAGGCCCCCAGCCTGGCTTCAACGCCCTGACTGTGTAGGCTGTCTATTCCCAGGGGCTCTGAGGGGACAGCTCAGAAAGATGCTGGCTGGGGGCTTGTCCAGTCACTGAGCCGACACAGCACACCCTCTGCTAGTTCAGGGCACGTTTATTTGGTGTACCTGATGAGGATGAGGGGTGGCAAAAACTGCTCTCAACAGCTGCCCCCTTGACACAGCTGCAGTGTTGGGAGGCTGGGAGCGTCATGAACTCAGGCAGGAGAGTCCTCTCTGGGAGCCCACAGCTTGGAGAATCGCGCAGAGCTAAGACCAAACCTCGACACAGGCAAAGGCTCGAAATCCATGTTCCTGCTCGCCTGGGCCACACGGGAACTCCTAACAGGTCCTCTACCCTCCCAGCCGGATGGGAGACCCCAGGCATCCAGACGGGGGCTCCAGTCCAGAGCTCCCATTGCCCAAATGGGAAGCCAAGGCCCAGAGAGAAGCAGGTTCAATGTCACACAGCAAATGTCCCCCTGAGGATCCCACACCTGTCACAGGTGCTGAGGCCCTCAGCGCCCCTTCTGGGCACTAGGCCAAGCAGGAGTGGGAACTCCCCCCCATTCTGCTGATTCAGCAGCTGCTGACTCAACCTTGGAGGAAGAAGCATAGCTTCGGACTGGCAGTGAGGGGAGCCGTAGGGTCCCCCAGTCCCATCGCACCTGACTGGGGAAGGGGCTGCAGTGGGGAATTGGCCTCTTCAAGCAGCTCAGCACCCAGGAAAGCCCACACAAGGCTGGGAGCCACAAGACTGGCGAGCTCGGGGCTAGGGTCAATAGGACCCTGGAGGGCCACCTGGTGACACGCTGCAAACCTAAACACCAGATGCACACACGGCGTGGGGCCCATCTGATCCCAGGCCCTCCAAGGGTCCTCTCCAGGGTTCCCTTGCTAGGCCCCCACCCAGGCCTGGAGAAGCCACCTCCAACACCTGCCTGGACTAAGGAAGAGATCCCCCACTTTGTCCCCTCCCAGATCTGACAGAATCTGGCCCTCTAATCCCCTCTTCAGCTCTGGAAGACCCCCTGCACGTACATCCCGGGAACAAAGACAGCTCCTCCCCTGCCCGGGGGTGGGGCGGGGCAGGGCATCTGCTAAGTCTGGGCGCCCCCCTCCCACTGGGACAGCCATGGGCATGGCCTCTCGCCCCTTTAAAGCAGACTTGCCCCAATACCAGTCTTAGACAAGAACCCCTCGCCCTCCTGCCAACCCGCCCTGGCACGTGGAAAGGGCGACCCTAGCCCCACCCCAGGCCTGGCGCGCCCCTTAACCCAAAGCGCCCTAGGAGTACTCACACGTCCTTGGCGGGCAGCGCCCTGCCCTCCACCACGCGGACATTCAGGGAGCTGGTCTTGGCCATGGCGCCTAGCCTCAAACTTTCCGGGCAGGAGGGGCGCTCGGGTTCCGAGGCTGGACCAGGCGACGTCTACATGTCACCTGCTTCAAGCCTGGCGCCCTGCCTTGGGGTCCCGGCGCCGCCTGTCCGAGACCAGGGTAGCTGGGACGGGAGGTTTCCAAAGGAGGAGACGGTGTAGGTGCCCTGGGAGGGAGCGCCCGTCCGGACTCTACAGGTAGGAGCGGTGCTCCGAGCAGAAAGCGCGCAGGGGCGCAGCGGGCTCTTGCCTAGGCGTCTGGAGCTCCAGGAAAGCGGTCTGGGCGGGCAGGGGGCGGGAGGGGTGGCCTAGGGACCTCCCCCCAATCCCGCCTCCCGTGGGGTCCCCCACCTGACCCCGGGCCCCCTCGCGCGCCCTCTGCCGGCACCCCAGTAAGACGCGCCAGAGCGCCCGGGCGGCGAAGACCAGGGTGCGCCTAGGCTGGCAGCGCCAGATGGGGAGGGGCCCCCGTCCTGATGGGCGTGGCCGCTGTCTCCTGGTGAGTTGGCAATGGGCTCAAAAGACGCTGTCGGTCCCCCTCCTGTCCCTCATCCGACACAATTCACACCTCTCCGCCTCCGCCCCTCCTTGCCTACCAAGCAGACACCGGCCTCCTCTCTCCAACCTCCGCGCCCCATGTTCAGGAGCAAGTATTAGCGGTGGGCGGTAGGCGTCGCCAGAGAGAGGGTCGCAAATTCCCTGGGGGTCCGTTCAGAGTCAAGGGAGGGGCCTCGAACATCCCCTTCCATCCCCTTTTAGTTTCCAGTTAAACACAGAACCCAGACTCTGCTCTAACGTCACGGGCTGGCACTGCGGGGGAGGAAGCCGCGGCCGGATGGGGGAGGGGAAGGCTTGAAGATAATCACTACAGCGATGATAAAAAGTCATCCACAGTTGTTTGAACACTTCATGGGTGCCAGGCACTGTTCTAAGCGCTTTACTGGGATTAGCTCATTTTTGGCTTCACAGATGTGCACTACACACTGCTGCACTATTGCCCCATTACCTGCAGCTTATGGATAAAGAAACAGGTTCAGAGGGGTTAGATAACTTGGCGGAGGTCTCACAGTCAGTAACTGAATTGCCTTCCGGGGTTCGAATCCTGGCTCTGACATTTGGTAGCTGTGTGGACTTGGGTAAGTCACTCAACCTCTCTGTGCTTTGGTTTGGTCTTCTCATCTGTTGAGTGAGGACGACATCACATTTCAGTCACAGGATTTTGAGAGAATTAAATGAGTTTACGAAGATAAAAGTCTCGGGACAGTGACAGGCACCTAACACACATCCAGAAAGTGATATTCTGATTGTTGTCCTTTGAGGTGTGGCCCGCATGTCACCTCTGCTGGGAAGACTTCCAGGATGCTCTTCCACTCCGGGCAGAGATTTTCTTTACTTTTTCTCTGCTCCGGTAGCTCCAGGTTTGTACATTTTCTGGTTTTAAATGAGATAGTGTGACAGGCAGGGAGGGCCAGTCCCCAGGCGGACCCACACGCACACTTATTTCTCCCTTTGAGTTCATTGTTGACCTGCCCAAAGCTCTTAGAAAGGCCGGGCACCAAAGGGAGTGCCCCTGCAGATTGAGTGCAGGCACCAACGCCCAGACCGGCGGGACCAGGAGTGCCCTGCCTGGCTCTGCCAGCAGCCCAATGGTCTGCTTCCCAGTCTCCCTCCTTGACTCCCACACAGGCTGATGAGGAACTCAGAGCCCTGGAATTCCTTCCCGAGCTGGTGGCTGCCTAGTGAGTCTCTGACCCACCAGAGACTGCGCCTCAGTTTACCCCATCTGGGAAATGGATTTAGCAGAACAGGATCTAAGACTTAAATGTATTGCAACATCCTCAGAAGGGTATGAGGCATGACCCAGCATTAGATCCAGAACAGTCGTAGCCCCAAAGGAGTCGTTAAATCCCCACTCCCACTGTGATTTTTTTTTTTTTTTTGAACCCGGCTGAGTGCAGTGGCTCAATCTCAGCTCACTGCAACCTCCACCTCCTGGGTCCAAGCGATTCTCCTGCTTCAGCCTCTCGAGTAGCTGGGATTACAGGTGCCCACCACCAAGCCTGGCTATTTTTTGTATTTTAAGTAGAGACAGGGTTTCACCATGTTAGTCAGGCTGGTCTTGAACTCCTGACCTCCAGCGATCCACCTACCTGAGCCTCCCAAAGTGCTGGGATTACAGGTGTGAGCCACAGTGCCCCACCCACTGTGATCTTTATCAGTTACCTCAGATCCTCCCCAAAGAAAATGTACCACCTAAGGTAGTGGGTGGAATGGTACTTATGGTATTTGCTATGTAACTGCTGCTTTAAGGCAGGAATCTTCCCCTCCCTCCTCCATCCCCCCAACACACAGTGGGTGGAAACTACTGGTTGAAGGGCCTTTTCCTTCTGTGAGCCTGCAGAGACCTCAGACAGGCCCCCAGACCCCCAGGACCCCTGTGGGAACCCCCTGATGATGGAACCTGAGGGGCCTGGTCCTAGAACCCCCATGGGATGCCCGCTAAATTACCACGAAGCCATCTTGGCCCATCTTCCAGAGCTAAGCAGGAAGTCATATACCCAAACACCCCTCCCCAGCCCCCCAGGGGAAAATACCAAGGACACAGACTATGCCACCTGGGCCTCCAGCAAACCAGCTCTGTCTCCTGTCCAATATCTGGAGTGTGACCCCACGATTTGCCTGGGGCAATGGCCACACTCCCCAAACTTTCCACATGGCTGGGCCACTTCCTGTTGTTCTGAAAAGCTGTGACCTGAAACTAGCAGGGAGTTAGAGGTTGCCTAGGGCAGCCCCTGTCAAGGGACCGAAGGGGGAAAGGCAGACCAGAGAGTGTGTGTGACCTCCAGGGGACCATCCAGGTTGGTGAGGGAGAAGGCAGGCTCATGGGTCTCCCAGGGCATTATGAGAGTTCATCTCGAGGGCAGTGTAAGGGACTTAGCATCATTCCATCACTCCTGGCACATAGTAGGTGCTCAAGAAATGGCCAAATCCCAACCTCAAGTTCCTTTAAGCCAAATTTATAATCATCTTCTTGCCATCTCCCTCCATAGTCTAACACCCATGGGATACACACAGCAGGTGCTTCATAAAGACTTCAGTGGGAAGAAATGCTAAGCCCAGGATTTAGCAGAAGAGGGTTTAGCATCAGGCTGACCTGGGATCAAACCCTGGCACCTGCACTTCCGAGCCAAGTGTTCTTGGGCAAGTGGGTTACTCTCTCAGTGTCTCAGTTTCCTCATCTGTAAAGTGGGGATAATGATAGCATCCACCTCTAGGATGAGCGTGAGACTGGAAAATAAATACATGCCAGGTGTTTAGTGCAGCCTGGCATACTACAAGCACTCAGTAAATTTCAGTGGCCATTGTGGGACACCTTGTGCCTGATACTGAGCCACATTTGGTGGCTTAGCTCTGAGGGTGGGTCCTGGAGACATTGCCCAGGTGGAAGGCAGGCCCAGCCCCAGACTCCAGGCATGGGCAAAGGGCCACGCTTCAATGGCCAGGGCAGTTCCAGATCACTGAGCTGGGGGAATCTGAGGGTTTTCATCTTGGCCGAGAAATCTGATAGAGAGATTCCAAGATCAGGACTCCAGCCCCCCTGATGGGCCCTCTGTCCAGGACTGGCTGAGTCTCCAGTTGATCTGAGATTCTGGGCCTCGGGCCCCGGGAGGGCTCATAGGCATGGAGAGAGGGCTCCTCATCCCAGAAGGAGGATCAGGCCTGGGCACAGGAGAGCCGACTGTGCACGTAACTTTTCAACGTCACACTGGGAACTTGAAATTGACTAGGGTAGGATTTACAGTAAATGAAACTGGCAAATGCTACATTTGTTTTTGAGAGTCGGTTTACCAACACACTACTGGGCACAGGAATCCCTAGTCCCGTAGCTCTCTAGACATCGTTCCTGAATTCAACACCCTTAAAACTTTTCTCACATCCTCCCAGTCTGCTCCCCGAATACACACTGCCTTTGCTTGATCAGTCATTTTCCTCAAGAAAGCCTTTCCAGGGCCAGGCATGGTGGCTCACCCCTGTAATCCCAACACTTTGGGAGGCAAAGGTGGGTGGATTGCTGAGGCCAGCAGTTTGAGACCAGCCTGAGCAACATAGCAGGACCTCATTACTACAGAAAATTTTAAAATTAGCCAGGTATAATGGCTTGCACCTGTAGTCTCAGCTACTCAGGAGGCTGAGGCAGGAGGATGGCTTGAACCCGGGAGTTTAAGGCTGCAGTGAGCTATGACAGTGTCACTGCACTCCAGCCTGGGCGACATGGTGAGACCTTGTCTCTTAAATAAATAGGCCAGGCATGGTGGCTTACACCTGTATTGCTAGCATTTTGAGAGGCTGAGGCAGGAGGATCACTTGAGCTCAGAAGTTTGAGATGAGCCTGGGCAGCATAGTGAGACCCCCATCTCTATTATAGAACTCTTTTTAATTAACTAAGTAAATAAGACTGGGCATGGTGGCTCACACCTGTAATCCCAGCATTTTGGGAGGCTGAGAGGGGCAGATCACTTGAGCCCAGGAGTTGAAGACCAGCCTGGGCAACATGGAGAAACCTCATCTCTACCAAAAATATAAAAATTAGCCAGACATGGGAGCGTGCATCTGTAATCCCAGCTACTTGGAAGGCTGAGGCACAAGAATTACTTGCAACTGGGAGGCAGAGGTTGCAGTGAGTGGAGATCATGCCAGTGCACTCCAGCCTGGCAACAGAGCGAGACTCTGTCTCAAAAACAAGCAAATAAATAAGTAAAAATCCTCCCCATGGTTTATAAAGATGATAAGAGATGGGGGTGGCGGGAAGTAAATCACAGACATAAGTGTAAATGAATACTGCATGGCTCTTTCAAAAATGTTCTCAAAGATTTAATGACAAGAAAATACAAAAAAAGCATAAATGGTGGCGGACAGATATATACAACCATGTACACAATATGAGTCTGATGCCATAAAACATTCTATGTATGTATATATAAGACCTTTTGTTGAACAAACGTGTATTGAGCACCTACTATGTACTAGGTGGTGGGGATACAGTGAGGTTCAAGTGAGGGATAAGAGAGCCTCGCACTGCTCTCCTGGGACTCTCTCTCAGTGGAATAGGAAAGCAAACAAAAGTAACACAGCTCAGTAATCAACTCGCAGAGAGTAAAGAACGAGGCGAAGATGAGGGAGCAGGCATGAGGGCTACAGCTGGAGCTGGAGGGATTCCTTACACACAATGACATGTACTTGTTTTGTTTTCTTTTGAGATGGAGTCTTGCCCTGTCACCCAGGCGGGAGTACAGTAGCACGATCTCGGCTTGCTCTGCTGCAGCCTGGGTGACTGGAGTGATCTTGGATCACTGGGAGGCAGAGTGGCACCTCTGCCTTCCAAGTTCAAGTGATCCTCCCACGTCAGCCTTCCAAGTAGCTGGGATTACAGGCATGTGCCACCACACCCAGCTAATTTTTTGTATTTTTTTTCTTTTATTGAGACTGACTTTTGCTCTGTCGCCCAGGCCAGATTACAGTGGGGCAATCTTGGCTCACTGCAACCTCTGCCTCCTGGGTTCAAGCAATTCTCCTGCCTCAGCCTCCCAAGTAGCTGAGATTACAGGCATTTGCCACCACGCCTGGCTAATTTTTGTATTTTTAGTAGAGACAGGGTTTCACCATGTTGGCCAAGCTGGTCTTGAACTCCTGACCCCAGGTGATTCTCCTGCCTCGGCCTCCCAAAGTGCTGGGGTTATAGGCATGAGCCACTGCACCCAACCCCATGTGCTTCTTTTATCACCAGCAAAGGATTTGTGCTCCCTCTTGTTTCTTAAAGAACCACTGTCCCAAGCCATATGTGGTGGCTCTCACCTGTAATCCCAGCCCTTTGGGAGGCCAAGACAGAAGGATTACTTGAGCCCAGGAGTTCAAGACCAACTTGGGAGACATAGCAAGACCCTATCTCTACAAAAAAATTTGAAAATTGGCCGGGTGCAATGGCTCACTCCTGTAATCTCAGCACTTTGGGAGGCCTAGGAGGGCAGATCACCTGAGATCGGGAGTTCAAGACCAGCCTGACCAACATGGAGAAACCCTGTCTCTACTAAAAATACAAAATTGGCCAGGTGTGGTGGCACACACCTGTGATCCCAACTACTCAGGAGGCTGAGGCAGGAGAATCGCTTGAACTCAGGAGGCAGAGATTGTGGTGAGCCAAGACCGTGCCACTGCAGTCCAGCCTAGGGAACAAGATCAAAATTCCGTCTCAAAAAAATAAATAAATAAATAAATAAAAATTAGCTAGGTATGGTAGTGCACACCTGTAGCCTCAGCTACTCCAGAGGCTAGGGCAGTAGGATCTCTTGAGCCCAGGAGTTTGAGGCCAACCTGGGCAATGTAGTGAGACCCCGTCTCCATAAATAAAGAAAGGGAATAGTTGTCCTTTATTTGTACTTTCCACTCACAGCCTCTGAGACGCCCTTGCAGAGGAGTGGGGAGGCAGCGACACTCCACCAACCCCACACCCCAGTGGCACCGCTTGTCACCTTGGCCTCTTGTTCCCTTGTTTCGTGGCAATTTACATGTTCCTCTTACCTCCTAAATGTCAGGGACAGTGTCTGATTCACGTTGAGCCTCCCACACAGCTTGGCACGTAAGAAAGACTCACGGCGCACACGCCGGGTTGAACAGAATTCGGTTCCCCTGGAGGGCTGGAACCCGGCCTCTCTTCATGTGATAACAGTCACATTATTTTTTACTTCCTCCTCCCTACAGTGCCTAGAAGTGCGGCTCATCACTGCCAATTTACCACCTGCAGTACACCTACACCCCCAAACCAGGAGGCCTGCGTCCCCTCCTGGGAAGTGGCACCTTCCCTTCTGAGGCCAAGACCAGGGCAAAGCAGACACGGGCCTGGCCTAGGCTGGGGTGAGAAGCTGTTCTTTGTCTTAGGAACACAAAGCCCCATTTGTGATTCTGGGCAGGGAGCCACTGGGACAGGAGGCAGAGGTGGGAGGAGTGGGCGGGAATTCCCAAACCCCTCCTGCAGGCTGGCTGCCGAGGAAGCAGGGCCCCATGGGTTCCCTCCTCCCAGGGCCTGAAAACAAGGTGCCTGTCTTTCAATCTGCACCCCCACTTCTCCTGCCTCAGCTCCACTCCCCACAGTTCTCTCCGCACCCCACCTTGGAATGGAGAAGTAGGAAGGAGAAAGGCACGGAAGCGTGAGATGGGCGGGTTGGGGGATATTTCCAGAGCTTGTGGGTTTTCAGCCAAGGGCAAGGCTGCTGAGCTGTGTCCTGCTGTCACTCAGCATCCCCACCCTCCAGGAGGTAGGGGCAGAGGCAGGAAGGAGGCTGAGCTGGCAAGAAACTCCCACCCTGAAGCATGGCAGGAGGGCTTGGGAACAGTACCCCCATTGAACAGAGAGGAATGCTGAGGCCTGGGGAGGCAGGTGGATTGGCTGGCTGCAGAGTTGGAGCCACAGCTCCAGCATTCTAAGAGAAGTGGTGTGTACAAGGACTTTCTCCCCTCCCTTAAGCCATGAGCAGCTCCAGGGCAGGGAAGTTGAGTGATTATTTTTTGGCGGGTTGTGGGGGCAGAACCTGTCACCCAGCCTGGAGTGCAGTGGCTCCATCTCGGCTCACCACAACCTCCTGGGCTCATTCCTTCCTCAAGGAGGACTCCCTGCCCCTGGGTGTGCTCCCTAGGCCTCTCCTAACACAATCACACATCTGCAGGGTCATTTGATTCCTCTGACTTCCCCACTGGCCTGTAAGCCCGGGAAGTCAGGCTTTGTCTTGTTCCCTGCGGTATCTATGCTCAGCATCCAGCGCAGTGTCTGGCATAGGGTAAGATACTCAATAAATATTTGCAAAACCACTTCTAAAATAATCGAAATTGCTGGCATGGTGGCACATGCTTGTAATCTCAACACTTTGGGAGGCTGAGGTGGGAGAATCACTTGAGCCCAGCAGTTCGAGACCAGCCTGAGCAACATAGCAAGCCCCCATCTCGACAAGAAATTGTAATAGTTACAGCTGGGCGTGGTGGCTCATGCCTGTAATCCCAGCACTTTAGGAGGTCAAGGCAGGTGGATCACCTGAGGTCAGGAGCTGGAGATCAGCCTGGCCAATATGGTGAAATCTGTCCCTACTAAAAATTAGCCAGGTGTGGTGGCAGGTGCCTATAATCCCAGCTACCTAGGAGGCTGAGGCACAAGAATCTCTTGAACCCAGGAATCTCTTGAACTCCAGCCTGGGTGACAGAGCAAGACTCCCTCAAAAAGAAAAAAGACAAAAGAAAAAGAAAGAAGAGGAGGGAAGGGGAGGGAAGGGGAAGGGGAAGGGAATTTTAAAAATTAGCCAGGCATGGCGGTGCACACCCATAATCCCAGTTACTTTGGGGAGGCTGAAGTGGGAGGATCGCTTGAGCCCAGGGGGTCAAGGCTGCACTGGGCTATGATTACATCACTGCACTCTAGCCTGGGCAACAGGGTGAGACCCTGAAAGAAAAAAAAAAGAAGAATGGAAATTAAGATGGCAGGCCAGGCACAGTGGCTCATGCTTGTAATCCCAGCACTTTGGAAGGCTGAGGCAGGCATATTACTTGAGGCCAGGAGTTCGAAACCAGCCTGGCCAACAGGATGAAGCCCCACCTCTACTAAAAATAAAAATAAAAATTAGCCGGGCATGGTGGCGCATACCTGTAATCCCAGATGCTTGGGAAGATGAGGCAGGAGAATTGCTGGAACCTCAGAGGCAGAGGTTGCAGTGAGCCTAGATCATTCCACTGCACCCTAGACTGGGTGACAGAGTGAGACCCTGTCTCAAAAGAAAGAAGGAAGAAAGAAAGGAAGGAAGGAAGGAGGAAGGGAGGGAGGGAGGGAGAGAGGGAAGGAAGGAAGGAAGGAGGGAGGGAGGGAGGGAAGGAAGGAAGGAAGGAAGGAAGGAAGGAAGGAAGGAAGGAAGGAAGGAAGATTACGAGGGCAATGATACACACCAGCTTTAAATAATAGCATCTTTTGGGGGTAGGGGAGGAAAGAAATGGGCTTGAGGAGGGCAAGATCCATGAAAGGCTTGACTCCATCTGGATTGTCTTGGTTAAGAGGGTGAACTCAGGCGGGGTGCAGTGGTTCACACCTGTAATCCCAGCACTCTGGGAGGCCAAGGTGGGTGGATCACCTGAAGACAGGAGTTCAAGACCAGCCT
>NW_016107323.1:10210129-10213378 GCF_001604975.1 Cebus imitator
AAGGTGAACTCCTCACCCAGATGGCCTGAGTTCAAATCCCACCTTACACTTGACATCAAAAGCACAACCCCTACAAGGAAAATGCAAAAATTGAACCTCATCAAGATGGAAAACTTTGCTTTGCAAAAAACGAGGTGAAAAGGATATAAAGACAAGCTACAGACTGGGATAAAATACCCAACTAAGAACTACCTACAATATCCAGATATATATCTAGAATATATGAAGAACTCTTGGCCAGGCATGGCAGCTAATGCCTGTAATCCAGACACTTTGGGAGACGGAAGTAGAAGCAGGCCAAGGTAGGAGGCTCTCCTGAGGCCAGGAGATGAGGACCAGCCTGGAAATGTAGTAAGACTCCATCTCTAAAAACAACAATTCAAAAACTAGCCTAGCACGTTGGTGCACATCTGTAGTCGCAGCTACGCAGGAGGCTGAGGTGGGAGGATCGCTGGAGCCCTTTACCCCGGCAACAGAGTGAGACTCTGGCTCTGAAAAAACATTTTTTTTACTCAACGGTTAAAAACAATCCAGTTAAGACATAGGCAAGAGGCATTTCACTGAACTGAACAGATATTTTACCGAGGAGAATATACAGATGGCAAACAAGCACAGGAAAAGATGTTCAACTTCATTAGCCTTTAAAGAAATGCAAAATAAAACCACAATGTGCTATCACTACACACCTATCAGAATGACTTAAAAAAAAAAAAAAAGTGGGCTGGGCGCAGTGGCTCTCACCTGTAATCCTAGCACTTTAGGAAACCAAGGTGGGCAGGTCACGAGGTCAAGAGATCAAGATCACCCTGGCCAACATAATGAAACCCCATCTCTACTAAAAAAAAAATACAAAAATTAGCTGGGCATGGTGGCACATGCCTGTAGTCCCAGCTACTCAGGAGGCTGAGGCAGGAGGATCTCTTGAACCTGGGAGGCGGAGGTTGCAGTGAGCTGAGATCTCAACAGAGTAAGACTCTGTCCCAAATAAAATAAAATAAAATAAAATTTAATTTAAAAAATAGTGATGACAGTGAAGATGCAGAAACCCTGGATCGTTCATTTGTTGCTGGTAGAAATGTAAAATGTGCGGCCCCTAGGCCAAAGAATATGAGACTTTTATTTATTATTTAATTTTTTTCTTTTTTTTCGAGACTGAGTCTCTCTCTGTCACTCAGGCTGGAGTGCAGTGGCGAGATCTCAGCTTACTGTAACCTCTGCCTCTTGGATTCAAGCAATTCTCCTGCCTCCGTCTCCCAAGTATAGTAGCTGGGACTACAGACGTGCGTCACCGCACCAGGCTAATTTTTGTATTTTTAGTAGAGATGGAGTTTCACCATGTTAGCCAGGCTTGTCTCGAACTCCTGACCTCAGGTGATCTGCCCGCCTCCGCCTCCCCAAGTGCTGGGATTACTGGCATAAGCTACTGTGCCCAGCTGACAGTTTCTTTAGAGACGAAATGTCACTTACCATAAAGTCCAACAATTGCACTCTTGGCCATTTATCCCAAAGAAATGAAGGTGTAGGTTCCCACAGAAAGTAGCACATGAATATTTATGGCATCATTATATATATAATTTATTTATATTGATATATTGTTATATATGTATGCATATATTTTAAAGGCAGGGTCTCGCTCTGTCGCCCAGGCTGCAGTGCAGCGATATGATGACAGCTTCCTGGGGTCCAGCCTTAGCCTCCCAAGCAGCTAGGACCACAGGCCTCTGCCACCAAACCCAGCTAAATTTTTTTGTGTGTGGAGACAGGGTCTCTCTATGTTGTCCAGGCTGGCCTTGAACTCCTGGGTTCAAGAGGTCCTCCTGCTTCAGCCTCCCAAAGTGCTGAGATTACAGGCATGAGCTACTGCACCTGACCCAGCTTTATTCTTAATAGCTTTATTCTTAAAAACTGGAAATGACCCAAATGTCCTTCAGCCTGAATGGTTAAACAAACTGCAGTACACCTGTACCACGGCATGCTGCTCCACAATCCAAAGGAACTATGGATAGACGCACCAACCAGGATGGATCTCAAGAGAATCACATGGAGTGAAAAAAGCCAATCTCAGAAGGTTACACACTGAATGATTCCCTTTCTCTCTCCTTTTCTTCCTTTCCTGCCCTTCCCTTGCCTTCCCTCCCCTCCCCTCCACTTCCTTGCTTTTGAGGCAGGGTCTTGCTCTGTCACTGAGGCTGGAGTGCAGTGACGCTATCATGGCTCACTGCAGCCTCTGCCTCCTAGGATCAAGTGATCCTCCCACTTCAGCCTCCCAAGTAGCTGAGACTACAGGCACATGGGCACGCCTGGATAATTTTTGTATTTTTTGTAGACACAGGGTTTCATCATGTTGCCCAGGCTGGTGAAACTCCTGGGCTCAAGCGATCCTCCCGCCTCGGCCCCTCAAAGTGTTGGAATTACAGGCATGGCCACAGTGGCTGGCCAATTCCATTTCTCTAACATCCTTGACATGCCAAGATTATACAGATGGAGAACAGAGGAATGGTTGCCAGGGCTTAGGGAGGGGAGAAGGCGCGAGACAGGGACGCCTCTAGTGATCTTTGTGATGAACTGTTCTGTATTTTGACTATAGTGGTGGTCACATAATATGCCTGTGGCAAGGTTGCATAGAACTAAATATACACACACATGCCCATGAGTGCATGTTAGAATGGTGAAATCTGAGTGAGGTCGGTGGGTTGTATCAATGCCAACTTTCTGATTGTGATATTGTACTGTAGTTACGCAAGATGTTACCACTGGGGGAAACTGGGTGGAAGGGATACGGGATCTCTCTGTACTGGTCCTTAAACTGCATGTAAATCTACAGTTATCTCAAAAATTAAAATGTAACCTAGGCCAGGTGTGGTGGCTAATGCCTGTAATCTCAGCACGTTGGGAGGCAGAAGCAGGCAGATCGCTTGAGCACACAAGTTCAAGACCAGCCTGGGCAACATGGTGGAACCCCACCTACAAAATATACAAAAATTAGCCAGGCACGGTGGCACGTGCCTGAGGTCCCAGCTTCTTGGGAGGCTGAGGTGGGAGGATGGCTTGAGTCTGGGAGGTAGATGTTGCAGTGAGCCAAGATCGTGCCACTGCACTCCAGCCTTGTGGTAGAGGCAGATCTTGTCTAAAAAAAATTTAACTGTAACCTATACTATAATGCAACTATTAAAATGACTTTTTTTTTTTTTTTTGAGACAAAGTCTCACTCATCAGGCAGGCTGGAGTGCAGTGGCTTGATCTTGGCTC
>NW_016107323.1:10213398-10220742 GCF_001604975.1 Cebus imitator
GAGAGAAAGAGAGAGAGAGAGAAAGAAAGAAAGAAAGAAAGAAAGAAAGAAAGAAAGAAAGAAAGAAAGAAAGAAAGAAAGAAAGAAAGAAAGAAAGAAATCGTATAACTTATTGTAACTTCACATCAATTTGTGCAGAAAGATAGCATGTGCAATTTAATTTTAAAAATGCTCAAAGATAAAATGTACATTATTTTCATTCTTTTAAATTTCTTAAGTATTTATTTATTGAGACAGACTCTTATGCTGTTGCCCAGTCTGGAGTGCAGTGGAGTGATCATAGCTCACTGCAACCTCAACTTCCTGGGCTCTAGCAATCCTCCTGCCTCAGCTTCCCGAGTAGCTGGAACTACAGACACATGCCACTACCCCCGGCTAATCTTATTATTTTTTGTAGAGCTGGGGTTTCTCTATGTCACCCAGGCTGGGCTGGAACTCCTGGGCACAAGCAGTCCTCCTACCAATGGCCAATGGCCATTTCCAATCCTCCCGGAGTGCTGAGATGACAGGCATCGGCCACCACACTCCGCCCTCATTGCTTTTAAAACATTCTCTGACAAAATCCTTAGGAGCATTTTAAGCAATGGGCATTACAAGGGACTACAGGTTTTGAAACAGCATTGCTCTGCATTAAGAAAATACATTTCTTTGAATGGAAAATAAATTATATAAAATGGAAAATAAAATGACCAGAACCAGGGAGGACAAGACGCCGGTGTTTGCTGCTTCCAGTTGAAGAACCCAAGGGTACTTTTTGTACTACACTGAGTACTTTTCCCTGGTACCACCCTCCCCCCACAGGGCTGTCTTAGGGATTAATTTAGATACTATAGAGTGCTGCGCATAGCATCCAACTCACAGGAAAGCCCAAACTACCGGCCGGACGCAGAGGCTCGCACCTGTAATCCCAGCACTTTGGGAGACCAAGGCAGGTGGATCACTTGAAGTCAGGAGTTTGAGACCAGTGTGGCCAACACGGCGAAACCCTGTCTCTACTAAAAATACAAAAATTAGTGGCATGCACCTGTAATCCCAGCTACTCAGGAGGCTGAGGCATGAGAATTGCTTGAACCTGGGAGGCAGAGGTTGCAGTGAGCCAAGATTGAGCCACTGCACTCCAGCCTGGGTGGCAGAGCAAGACTCCATGTGAAATAAATAAATAAATGCCCAAACTATCTCAGCTTCTCCCCTACCCTATGCCCCCATCCCCCAAGTCTAGACCATCCCTTCCAAGCTGGTTTCCACTGGGAGGTCCTGATGGTCTCCCTTTGTCTCCCTAACCAGGCTGGGGGCTCCCTGAGAAATAGCCAGAGGAGCCCCATCACTAGGACAGGGAGTGGTGATTCAAAGGGCTGCGGTGAGTGACTCCACCTAGGGTCTGGCTAGCAGTGCGTGCCCAGTCATTATTCTTTTGAGCCACAGCCTGAGTACACACAACTGTGGCCCGGTTAGTGAGGCCCTATCCCAGCCAACTAGGAAGAGGCTTGGCCAAACGTGGGGCACTAAGAAAGGCAATTTCTTGGCCAAGGGACCCCCATTCTCTCCACTGCACCCCCATTTGATGGGGTGTTACAGACCTCTCCAGAAGGGGCAGAGGCTGCTCCTCTCCTTGCAGCCCCTTCCCTCTCCCTCCCCGGGTGGATTCCGAGGCCGAGCCAAGCCACGCAGTGGAATGTTGTGTCGTTGGTTGCCGGGCAACCAGAGCCTGCTGGGCGGCTCTGGGAGAGCTGAGCGGGCTTCCACACCACGCTCCACAGAACCCCCAGGCTCTCCTAGACTTGTGCAAAACTCCAGCTGGTGGAAAGAAAGCTGGGGCAACTGCCAGGAGGATGGCGGTGCCCTGGAAGGACTATTTCCGACTGGCCTTGCAGGAGAAACAGTCTACGTGAGTGGGATGTAGAGGCGGGGAGGGCTAGGAGGAGGGCAGGAACGGGTGGGCTGGCCCACCTCTTCCTCACCTCCGGGGTCTGCCTTCCTTGGGCAGATCATACTGGAGATTATTGTCCCCACTTCACAGAAGAGGAAACTGAGGCTCAGGGAGAAACTGAGACATCACCATGGTCTCAGGATTTGCTCCTGATCCCCCACGCCTAGCTGACATCCGGCTGAGATTAAATCATTCAAACCGAGGTGGGAAGGAATTATTCTATGAAATCCTGCTCCCCAATCCACCCCCGAAACTGCATTTTAAGGAGGAACAGAGGAAGCTTGTTCTGTGTCTCCTTTGCTTTCAGCAGCGTGGCCTCAAGTCCCAACCCCGTCTCAGCATCTATAAAATGGGGAGGGGAGTTTCTCCTGGGCTACGGCCAGGAAAGCCTTGCAAATTGCACATTAGTCATCCCTTCTGCTCTCCGTTTCTCCCCGTGGAGCTGGACTCCAGAACCCCACCACCTCCTGGGCCTGTCCCTGCAGAGACCTCGGGCATCTCGGGCTTGGCCATAGCAGGGAGCTGGCCTCCCGGACCTGACCTGCTCTCCCGAGCCTGCCCTCCCAGTAACATCCTTCCGGCTGCTGGGATCACCTCTGACCCCTTTCTCACCCCCATCCGCACTCCATCAGCTCTGTTCTCACCTCCCTCCGCTACTGTCTTGCTCAGAACCGCACTACCTCCGGAATAGCCCCTGGCCCCACCACTGGTCTCCTGCAGCCAGAAGGACCTCTCCTCTGCCAAAAACCCTCCCCCACTACCACTTCACTCAGAGTCAAGGCCAAAGTCCCTCCTCACCATGGCCCACCTCAGTTGGATTCTCAGCACCTCCCTGCTCCCAATTCCCATCTCTTTTCTCCTCCCTCCCTCCTCTCCAGCCACCCTGGCCACACCAGGATCCTAGAATCTGTTTTCTGGAGATGTCCACGTGGCTTGATCCCTCTTCTCCTCCAGGTCCTGCTCAGGTGCCACCTCCTTCCTGTTGAAAGATCCTGTTAGTCTGCTTAATTTTTCATCTCAGTGGCTACCATGTTCTGGCATTCTTTATTATTATTATTATTATTTTATTTTATTTTATTTTATTTTATTTTATTTATTTATTTTTTTTGAGACGGAGTTTCGCTCTTGTTACCCAGGCTGGAGTGCAATGGCGCGATCTCGGCTCACCGCAACCTCCGCCTCCTGGGCTCAGGCAATTCTCCTGCCTCAGCCTCCTGAGTAGCTGGGATTACAGGCACGCGCCACCATGCCCAGCTAATTTTTTGTATTTTTAGTAGAGACGGGGTTTCACCATGTTGACCAGGATGGTCTCGATCTCTTGACCTCATGATCCATCCGCCTCGGCCTCCCAAAGTGCTGGGATTACAGGCTTGAGCCACCGCGCCCGGCCTATTATTATTATTTATTAGGTTGATTTTCTGTGGCTCCCAGCAGAATGCCAGCTTATGAGGGAATAGGGATTTTTACCTGTCCTGTTCCCAGCTGTACCCCTAGTGCCTAGAAGGGTGCCGGGCCCAGAGTAGGTGCTCAGGACAATTTGCTGAATGAATAAAGAATTCACCCGGTGCGGTGGCTCACACCTGTACTCCCAGCACTTTGGGAGGCCAAGGTGGGCAGATCACTTGAGGTCAGGAGTTCGAGACCAGCCTGGACAACATGGTGAAAACCTGTCTCTACTAAAAATACAAAAATTAGCCAGGCATGGTGGCCCACACCTGTAATCTTAGCTACTTGGAAGTCTGAGGCAGGAGAATCGCTTGAACCTGGAAGGCGGAGGTTGCAGTGAGCCAAAATCGCGCCATTGCGCTCCAGCCTGGATAACAGAGTGAGACTCCATCTCAAAAAATAATAATAATAAATAATAATTTAACCAGATGTGGTGGCTCACACCTGTAATCCCAATACTGGGAGGCTGAGGCAGGAGGATTGCTTGAGTCCACAAGTTCAAGACCAGCCTAGGCAATAAATCAAGACCTTATCTTTACAAAATAAAAGTTAGCTGGGTGTGGTGGCACACGCCTGCAGTCCTAGCTACTCAGGAGACAAGACGGGAGGATTGCTTGAGCCCAGGAGTGAGCTATCACACCACCGCACTCCAGCCTGGGTGACAAAGCAAGACCCGAAAAACAAATCTAAACAACAACAACAACAAAATTAACCAGCCAGTGGGTGGCTAATGGGGCACTCCAGACACAGTGGTGAGATGTGGGGCCCCGACACGTGCTTCCTTCACCTCCACCTCCTCCTTGAGTCTCCAGGAAGCTGCCAGAGCAGGCTGAGCATTACTTCCCGCCAGTGCTACGTCTCCTGGAGAAGAGGCAAGAGCTGGTGGATGCAGACCAGGCCCTGCAGACCCAGAAGCAGGTGAGCCCCTACTGTAACCAGGGGGTGAGCCAGCAGATGGGAAGTGATGGAGCCAAGTTGTTAGTTACAAAGTCTGAGACAAGTCGTTTCACCACTCCAAGCCTTGGTTTCCTCATCAGTCAAATGGGGACCAAATGAGACCAGTTGTTGGTGCAGATAAATTTGTGTGCATTGAGCACCAACCTGCGGGTCTCACCATGGTTCCTGCCCTTGTAGGGCTCACAGTCTAGAGAGGAAAGCAGATGAGTGTTTGGGTGGTGACTGCTACAGGGGAGAAGCACTGGGCAGGAGCTGTGGGAGCCCAGAAGAAGCCCCTGCCTCTCCATGGGGGTGGTCATGGAGGGCTTCCTGGAGGAAGTGATGTCTTGGGGATTGCTGAAGGGCAAGTCAGCTTATCCAGCAAAGGGGAATGGGATGAGGAAGGAAAAACAGCCAGAGGAAAAGCATACACAAAGGCTGGAAGGCAAGAACAAAACACAGGTAGTTGAGTGGCTGGAAGACAGAGTATGGGAGGAGAGAGGGTACAATGAGGCCTGAGGGAGGGCAGGGACACTGACATTCGGGGGCTGGAGGAGGGTGTTTGGGCTTCATCTCTGAGTGATGGGAGCCGCGGATGGACTGAGCAGGGAGCAGCCACAGATCAGGGACAACAGGTGGAAGGGGTGAGGTGCGAACCCGAGAGCATGGGAGGACCCGGACCCCTAAAGCCACACAGACACCCCACTCCTCATCCCCAGGTGTTCCACACCAAGATGGCAGCCCTGAAACAGCGCTGGGAACAGCTGGAACAGAAGGAGCGGGAGCTAAAGGGGTCGTTCATCAGCTTTGACAAGTTTTTCCAGGTGTGTGGAGACTGCTGGGGGCGGGGAGGCGGGGCCTATGGGTCGCAGCTCACACCCACAAAGGGGCCCGGCAGGTAACAAAAGAAAAGAAGTGGGTTCAGTCATGCAAAAGGGAACGGCGGGAAACACACACGCACTGCCTGAAGCCGCCGAGTTAAAAAAAAAAAAAAAAATGCAGGGGCGTGCGGTGAAGAGCCAACTTCTTTGACGAGCCTGCTGGCCGCCCAGGTTTTGAGTCCGAAAGTCAGGGCAGGGCGGAGGTGGCGAACTCCCGGCCAGCTCCCGAGTCCTGGAGGTCGCCTCCTCCCCACCTTACTCCCCAGGACTCCGAGGCCAGGCGCAATCGCGCGCTGCGGAGAGCGGCGGAGGAGCGGAACCAGGCGGGCCGCCGGGAGGCGGAGGCGCTGCGGCTGCGGGCCCAGCTCGAGGAGCTAAGGCGGGAGCACGCGCGGCTGCAGCGCAGACTGCAGCGCCTGGAGCCCTGCGCGCGCCTGCTGGAGCAAGCGCTGGAGCTGCTGCCCGGGGTGAGAGCGGGGCAGGAGGCTGGGAGCTCAGGGCCACCGCGCAGCGCTGCGTGGCTCTGGGACGGCTTCGGACGGGCGAACTACTGGAGCGCTAACTGCATTCAAGGGACTATCACTTATGGAGCGTTCACTGTGTGTCAGGGATACTCTTTGGTTTTTGTTGTTGTTAGATTTGGGGGGGGAGGGGCGGGTTGAGACTGTGACTCGCTGTGTTATTGGCGCGATCGCGGCTCACTGCAGCCTTGACTTCCTGGGCTCAAGGGATCCTCCTGCCTCTGCCTCCCAAGTAAATGGGACAGCAGGTGCATGCCACCACGCCTGGCTACTTTTTTAATTATTGTTTTTAATGGGGGGGGGGTCTCACTATATTGCCCAGGCTGGTTTCGAACTCTTCGGCTCAAGCAATCCTCCCGCCTGGACTCCCAAGGTGCTGGGATTACGTGCGTGAGTCACCGCCCATGTTTTGTTCTTGAATCCTCCCCAAAGTCCGGTGAAGGGAGTCCTGTTATTGTCAACTGTCAATCCCATTTTACGATAGGAAAACTGAAGATTCAGAAAGCTAACTCTGACCAGGCGCAGTGGCTCACGCCTGTAATCCCAACACTTTGGGAGGCCAAGGCGGGAGGATTGCTTGAGGCCAGGAGTTCGAGACCAGCCTGAAAAAACGTAGAGAGACACCCCCACTCCCCGCTGTATACAAAAAATTAACCCAGTTTGGTGGCCTGCGGCTATAATCCCAGCTACTCTGGATCGGAAATGGGAAGATCGCTTGAGTCCAGGAGTTGGAGATGGCAGCGAGCTATGATCGCGCCACCGCACTCCAGCCCAGGTGACAGAGCGAGACCTTGTCTCTAACAAATGGAGTTTGACATTTACCAACTGCTAAGTCACTTTCCAGAAAGATTATTCCAATAATAAAAGCGCCAGCGGCCAGGTGGGATGGAGAGGGTAGGGGACTGCAGGCCCATGTGAGTCTCTTCCCCGCCCCTACTGCAGTTCCAAGATGTCCCGGAGCTGGTGGCGCGCTTCGACGGCCTGGCCGAGACACAGGCAGTGCTGAGGCTCAGGGAGCGCGAGCTGCTCGCCGAGCAGGAGGCCGTGCGGGCGCGGCTGCAGCGGCTGCGGGACGCCTGGCCGGACGAGCTGCTCGCACACGGCCAGCGTCGGGCGCAGCTGCAGGAGCGCCTGGAGGCTGCCCGGGAGCGCACGCTGCAGTGGGTATGGCCCGCCCCAGGTGGGGGGCGCTCGGGATCCCAGGCTTCCACCGCCGGGCGGGGAGGAGCGCCATGGCTGATGAGGACCGATGGGGCAATACTTACCCAGAGGCTCCGCTGCGCTAAGGAGGGGATCTCAGGCATCATCTTTTGGGCATGAAGCCCCGCCCTATCCGCCGGCACCAGGCTCCCGAACCCCTCTCCCGAGAGCATCTGACCGTGCCTGACTGGCTAAAGTGGATGGGAAGAATGCTGGGCGTGGTGGCTCACGCCTGTCATCTCAGCACTTTGGGAGGCAGAGGTGGGCAGATCACCTCAGTTCAGGAGTTTGAGACCAGCCTGGCCAACATGGTGAAACCTCTCTACTAAAAATTAGCCAGGCGTGGTGGCGTGCACCTGTAGTCCCATCTACTCAGGAGACTGAGGCAGGAGAATCGCTAGGCCCCAGGAGGCGGATGTTGCAGTGAACTGAC
>NW_016107323.1:10221003-10237468 GCF_001604975.1 Cebus imitator
GGGCAGCCTGCCTCGGGCAGGCCAGTTGCCTTAATTGGGAGCCGGGTGGGTGTTCTCCAGGAATCCAAGTGGATTCAGATTCAGGACACAGCAGCGGAGAAGACTCTGCTCCTGGGGCGCAGCAGGATGGCCGTACTCAACCTGTTCCAGCTAGTGTGCCAGCATCAGGGGCAGCCGCCTGCACTGGACATTGAGGACACAGAGGGGCAGCTAGAGCAGGTAAGGCCCCCTCTGTATGGCACCTCCAGCCCCCAAGCTATCCCTCTTTGGAAAAATCAGGTACCTAAAACCCCACAGTTAGTGACACCTTTTCTGGGTTAAGCATGGCCCTCTTAAGAGGTCAGAGTCCTTTCCCCAGGGCCGTGGGCTGGATCGCTGCGCAGGCACCCAGCCTAGGATGGATTCCTGGGTGCATCTTTGCTCTGACAGTGATTGGCTGTGTGGCCAGAAGAAAACCATGCCCTTCTCTGCGTCTCAGTGCGCTTCCTCTACTAGGAAGGCCAGGGTTTGTACTGGCTCCATCTTTTCTCCCAGGATCCAACAGCCCACACATGTGGTAACACCTGAACAAACCAGCAGGTCCAGACTCACTCTTTAATCTCTGGCCTTCTGGCTCCCTCCTCCCTGTGCAGAGAACCTCAGCTTCCCCAGGGAGGGTGAGGGGAGGGTGAGGCTGAGTTGTGCAGTACAGAATATGACATAGGGTTTTTTTCTGTTTTTGAGACGGAGTCTCGCTCTGTCACCCAGGCTGGAGTGCAGTGACACCATCTCGGCTCACTGCAACCTCTGCCTCCCAGGTTCAACTGTTCTCCTGCCTCAGCCTCCTGAGTAGCCGGGATTTTACAGGCACACGCCTCCACGCCCACCTAATTTTTTGTATTTTTAGTAGAGACAGGGTTTCACTGTGTTAGCCAGGATGGACGCTATCTCCTGACCTCGTGATCCACTCGCTTCGGCCTCCCAAACTGCTGGGATTACAGGCGTGAGCCACTGCGCCTGGCCAGTCCCTTTTCTTTCAGTCCAACTGAAGTAGCTGGACATTAACAAGGAACAAAATCAGTAACTGGTTGTAATTAATTAGTTGTAAACACCACTGCACTAGGACCAGACCATCTCTTTTCAAAATCAACTCTGCCCCTGTCAAGGAGAAAGGCTCCCTGGAGGGACGCTGTGCTTTTTCCCACCTCCCCTAACACTCCCCGGCCTCGGCCGGGACTCACACTGCTCTGCGGCTGCTGGAATTCAGTAACAGCTTCATTTGTCCACTGCATTTTCATTATTTTCAAGTACCCCCTAGTTATGACAAGGGGTAACTACTTCTTTCCATTTTTGGAGAAACAATTTCCTTCTGTTGATAGGGTGATAAATATGAGGGGGAGCCCACAGATAGCTGTATGTTCACCCTCAAGTTCTAGTTTTCACAATGGATCCGTGGCGTTTATTAAGTTGATATCCATAAAGAATTAAACAAAATAAAGGAGGGTCACCCATGGAGAAGATGAGAGTAAGTCACAAACCAATGAATACGACTGATCCAATTAAAAGAAAATAAAGCTGACTGATGTAAATGAAAATACTAATTGGATGGTGCAGGTGACAGCAGCTAGGAAGCTGAGGTGTCTGCTCATGTGGCAATTGGGAAGGCTGGCCTGAGGCTTTTAAAACCCAGAACAGTTTAGGATCTGTCACTGCCTCTGGGAACCACCATCATTGCTATTCTTTCAGTGAGGGGGTCTCCAGTCCCCACCCTGCCTTTCGGCCTCCCCACATGTTGAGGGGTAGGGGCTGGACAGTGGCTTTTGGGCTGAAGTGTGACTTCGTGTTGGGGTCCCCCAGGTGAAGCTGTTCATGCAAGACCTCTCCGCCATGCTGGCAGGCCTGGGTCAGACTGAGCCTGCAGCCCCTGCCTCCTAGCCCAGACCCAGGTGAGCAGCGGGAGAGGGGACCCCCGAGAGACCCCAGGATAGGAGGGCGCCGCATTTCCGATGGGGTGGGACAGGGTGGTTCTTCCTGAATCTGTTTCCTCATTGGGAAGATGGGAGGGCTGTGCCTGTTCAGAGTGCTGTGGGCCTGCCATGAGAGGCACATAACAAGTATTCAATAAATGCAGGTCCACACAGCAAGCACTCAATAAATTCAGGCCCTGATGAGGAGGTGATGGGGGGGTCAATGGGCTATGTGTGGGGCAATTGTCTCTAAAATGAGACCAGACCAGGCCCTCCCTCCCAAGGTGGCGGGGGCATGAAAAAGGCTCTTTGTCAGGTCTCAGAACAGGGTCCATGCTAGATAAGAGCTCACGAAGACCTCTCCACTGTGTACTCTGCCAGCTGAGGGGCCCAGCCTGAGAATCTAGCACGTGGGGCCGCCCTTGACCTTCTCAGAACCTTGAATGGGGTGGGAGGTGAGAGGGCAGGCCAGGTTCTGACCTCCAGGTGTGGAGGGCCTGAGTTAACCTCTTCATAGCCAGAGGGGAGCAGCATGCCCTTGCCTCCAGGCTGTGCATCCTGTTCCCCTCCCGCAGCCCATTCCAGCTGCAAGGAAGCAGGTGGGAGGAAGGGGGACAAACTCCCACCTCTGGCACCTGGCTTGTGCTCTGAGCCTCACTTTCCTCATTGCCAAATGGACACAGCCGCAGAACCCCACCTTGGGAGGCCCTGGATATGCTCTCAATTCCTCCTCTGCCACATTAGTTGGGATTTTAGTACCCAGGTCTCTCCATTCCAACTCCCCAAGTAGATCACACTCTGGCCCACCAGCAGTACTCAGTAAAGATTTATTACATTAAAAATGCCATCACCAAAGCCTGAGGCACTCAGGGCTCTGACCGGTGCAGCCATGACCTCTGAAGCCAGAACACATGGAAGCAGCAGCAGCTGAGTTGCCAACTCAGGTCTTGGCCTGCCTGGCTTTGCTGGCGAACTCCTACACATGCTTCAAGGCCCTGCTCAAATGTCTCTGTCTTAGGCTGACGTAGCTGCTGCCCTTCTGTGGCCATACAGCGCTCCTTTTCAGGGATGATGGCTCCTGCAGGGAGTACCCCCAGTGCCCGGCACAAGGCCAGGCACGCAGTGGTGCACAGGAACGTCTGCTGATGTCCACTCTAAGGCCAACCAAGGAACCACGGGGCTCGGTCCTGGTCCTCACATCCTCTTTCGCATCTTGCCCTTCTTGGAGCGGGCACCCCGGCCGAAGGCACCCTGCTGCAGCTCCTGGGCACGGCGGCGGTTGCGAGCGGAGAGCTGCTTGAGGCCACCACGCTGCAGGAAGCGCAGCTTCTGGGCCCGGCGCCGCTGCTTCAGGATCTGCTGCTTGGTCTTGAGTTCCGGGCGGACACGGCCTGCAGGGGTGCCTGGGGCACGGGGCTGGGATGCACCTGCTGGGACAGGGATTCAGGGAGCTCAGGTGGTGGGATCACTCCCAAGATCCCCTCCTCCCAGAAGCTCGCAGACTCCTTCCCGGCCCCAATCCTGTTCTGTGCTTATTGCTGTGGCCCAGTAGGTGGCTAACAAAGCTTTAGGGAGCCCCACGGAGTGCTCAATAGCACAGGGCCAGAACCGCGGGGTTCAAATCCCAGCTGTAACCTCTTAGACCTTGGGCAAGTCAGTTAGTGTCTCCACGCCTCAGTTTCCCCATCTGTGAATGAAAAATCACAGCATCTCCCTCATGGGTGAAAAATAAATGGTATAAAGTGCTCAGAACAAGGCCTGGCCCACGGTGAGAGCCTTCTGGGCATGACTGTTACTGCTGAGAATTCTCCAATCCAGGCGTGTCTGTTTCCACAGCACACCTACTACACGCTGGGCTCTGAGGCCCCCATAGTAACCAAGACAGACCTCAGCCTCTGTCTCCATGGACAGCATGCTCTAGGCTTGTTAGATGCAAAAAGGGTGTAGATGAACCTTCCTTTAGGCGGGAGAGGAATCAGAGGCGGCCAGAGAGGGAAAGGGACTTGTCTGAGGTCACACAGCAAAGCAGCAGCAGTGGAGGTCAGCAGCCCTGCCCCAGCCCCAGGTAGTCCATTCTTCTAGTTCTCCGGGAGGCAAGCACCACCCTCCCTGGCTCCCACTAAGCCCTGTGTCTTCCTCCTCCTCCCCATTCACAATAGCAGCCTCTCCAGGGCTCCTGGAGGGATGACCACTGGGGTGGTCCCAGCTGTCTCCATTGGAGCCAGGGTGCCTCGCAGGACCTATCACCTCCAACGAGGACACAGTGCAGGGAAGAACAGCTGCTTTCTCCCAAAGCCCAGAGGTCGCTGTCGCTCCCACCTCCCCAGGCCCTGCCCGCCCACTGCGTGGCACTGCTTGCAGCAGAAGCTGCTGTTTCACCCAGGTAAAAACAGGCTGAGAAGTGAGGTGTGGGTGGTCCCCACCCAGCCACGCTGACAAGGAGACATTCCCACAGATGGGAGAGCTGGAGGGGGAGAAGCCACAGAGAAGAGGCCCAGGCGAATGCATGCAGGTTCAGAGACACCCAGAGGAGGCGGTGACCAGCCCCGGGGAGTGGAGTGACACAAGCAGGGGCAAAGGCAATCTGAGAGACCCAGGACATGGTCCCAAACTCCCTTCTCCCCAGGGAAGGCTGCAGGTGGGAGGCTTGGGCAGCTGGGTGACCCAGGTTCAGTCACAGCCCCCATAAAGCACCTGTTTCCTGGCCTGTCAAGTGGGTATTCGCAGTCACCTTGCCTCCCAGGTCATGTGTGACCTGTCCACACCCAGCAAGTGGGAGCCCCTCCCTGACAGCAGCCCTTAAGCACAGGCTCTGGCAGACAGAGCCAACTTCAAATCCATCTTAGCCTGTTACTGGCTGAGGGACCCAGGCCAGATCAAAGAGGTCCAAGTCCTCAGATGACCAAATGTACCACTTGCCAACCCACATTTCAAGACAGCACCTTCCTCAACATCTTCCGTCATTGCCTCCTCCCAGAACCAAAGCTGCCTCTGACTGCATCTTTGGTGACATGAACTTCCCCACAACACTGATAAAAAGAACGTCACTCCCGAGGATGCCACAGGGAATCAATTCATGCTCACTTTGTCAGGTCGAACCACATGCAAATGCTATTTTTGCAGGTGAAAAAGGCCCACATAGCAGCATTCGCACAGGTTCCACCTCCCGAGTTCTCTAGGTTTCTAGACAACGAGGTGAATTAGGTGAACAGGGCATCTAACAGAAATTACCCCCATGGCTTCATCTGCGAAGTGGAAGGGGTTGGGGATAATGTGTCTGAGGGACACGGTACTTTCCAGCGCCTGCGAGGCGGTGCTCGTGACCATCAGAGGCCGGGACAGCAGAAAGGGGAATCTGTGGGGGTGGGGTGGGGGATCATGGGGGGACCCAGGGTTTTGGCAGTGTACCCCAACGCACCCAGCTCTGGGGCTCTGCAGTAACCCCTGCACCTGTGCCTCAGTGTTACCCTAATCCGACCACACGTGCCCTGCCTACCTGTGCACCCACACTCCCCACATTGGCTCTCTCACCTTGGCCACGGCCTCGCTTCCCACCTCTTCGCTCTGGGCCTCGCCGGTCAGATGCCCCTTCCTCGTCCGAGTCACGATCATCAATTTTCTGTTTCTGCTTCCACTTCTGATAGCTGGGAAGCCTCGTTAAGGAAGCTGCGTGAAGCCCCTGGGATGGGAGCAGGCTCCACCCCACACCGCCTCAGCAGACACAGGTCCGTTATCCCAACCGCCGCTGAAGCTGCTCGGCCCCGCCCCCAGCACACAGGTCCCACTCATTGTAGATGTTGCTGCTGAAGCTGCTTGGCCCCGCCCCTAACACACAGGTCCCATTTATTGGAGATGCTGCTGCTGAAGCTGCTCGGCCCCGCCCCTAACACACAGGTCCCATTTATTGGAGATGTTGCTGCTGAAGCTACTCGGCCCCGCCCCCAGCACACAGGTCCCACTTATCGTAGATGTTGCTGCCGAAGTTACTCGGCCCCGCCCCCAGCACACAGGTCCCACTCATTGTAGATGTTGCTGCTGAAGCTGCTCGGCCCCGCCCCCAGCACACGGGTCCCACTTATTGGAGATGCTGCTGCTGAAGCGGCTCAGCCCCGCCCCTCCATGGCCACGCCCCTCTGGATACAGGTCTCTCTTGTAGGAGCTGCTGATGTAGCGGCCGCTCTCTGTCTTAATCTTCTTCTTGTCTTCCTGTCCTGACTGTCCCACAAATCGCTTCTTCTTACGGTCCCTGCAGGAGAGGGAGTTGGGAGGGCTGCCGTGGAGGGAGACACCTGGAGTGCGGGCGCCCGCTCCCCGACCTTCTCATCGGGTTGTTGCAGCATTAAAGGACAGCAGTGCAGCCATGTCTGGCATGCAGTTGGTGCTCAATAAAGGCAGCTTTGGTTCCCTATCCCTCCTCACCTCTCCCTGGCAGTCCAGGTCTCAAAAGGGAGTGTGGCGGTCAGAGGACTGGCGCCAGCACTTGGGCCTGGCTCAGGGACAAGAGCCCCCTGGAGGCTTTAATCACCTGCCCCTTCCCGGCTGTGACCCTGGGTTGAGACTCGTCCATTCTCTAGACATTAGAGTCCTCCTGAACAAATGGGTCCTAAGCCCTGTCTAGAAAGATTTGCCAGCAAAAAGGACAGATGGGGTATCAAGATCCCTGTGGTGTGCAATCAAATCAAGGGGACAGGACAGCCAGAGACCATCACACCTACTGTGAGTGGTCACATGGGTACAGCCAGGTCATAATCCCAGTTGTGCAAGATCAGATGGGAGTGAGGACATCAGGGAGCTCACCCTGCCTGGTGGCATGGAGGTGGGGCTCACTCCTCACTCACCCTGGGCATGGAGGGAGGGGCAGTGGCTCACTCCTCACTGGCCCTGAGCAAGGAGGGAGGGGAGGCTCACTCCATCACTCACCTGGGGCATGGAGGGAGGGGCAGCTCACCCGCTCACTCACCCTGGGCATGGAGGGGTGCTCACTCCATCACTCACCTGGGGCATGGAGGGAGGGGCAGCTCACCTGCTCACTCACCCTGGGCATGGAGGGGTGCTCACTCCATCACTCACCACTTGAGCTGCTGGCGGCCCCTTGTGAGATTCTGGGCTTCATCCCCCATCAGGTCCAGGACAGCACCAGCTGCCTGCTGCTCGAAGGCTCCCGCTTCCCCGCCGACACTCAGGCTGCAGAGGGAGAGAGGGAGACACAATTGGGGTATGGGACCCAGCGGACCTGCCTGCTCCACCCAGGACCCAGCCAGCCACTCACCCCCGCTCGCTGTCAAAGTCCTTGGGCCGGTAGGGGATGTAGAATTCCTGGTCCCGCTGCCGGGCCGCCTCCCTCTGCCTCTTGGCTCCCCTGTCGGGTCCCGACCTCGGCCGCTTCCGGCCCAAGACCTCTGAGAAGACATCCTGGCAGAGTGTGGACTGAGTCACGCCTGCAGCCCCCTGGGGAGCCCCCCGGCCTCCCCACCCACCAGCCCGGACACAGTGAGGGGCCAGTGGTTTCCCAGGGACTTGAAAAGCTTCACTCTGCCATTTCTTAGCTGGGTGACAGTGTCTCCTGTGGGACCCTCAGTTTCCTCATCTGCACACAGAGCACAACCCCTGCCTCAGGGACTGGCAGAGGCAGGACAGCTGCATGAGGAGGAGAGTGCTGGTGGGGGAGACCCAGCTCCCCATTCCCGCTCTGCACCCCAGGCCATGCGACAGCCGGCCCTGCCCCTCTTTGCACCTGGCCTGCTCTGAACATGGACCCAACCGCTCTTCTTGGCTACCGAACCCTCTGTCCAAACAAAACATGAGAGAGGGACATCCTGGGGGACACGCAGGCCCAGGACCCACCAACCAGGTGAACGGGACACATCATGGTCCTCCCTCTGAGTGGAAATCCGCACGTCTCGCTGCAGAAGCCCTGATGTATTTGGTGGCTGGTGACATCCCAGACCCCACTGAGAGTGTCATGTCGTACACAGCTCCTCAGGCTAAAGATCTGGCCCCACAGTTTTAAACGAGGGATGGTGGACAAGAACCATGCCCTGACCCTGCAGGTGCAAAGCTGACTGCCTCCACCCTCCCTCCACAGCTCAAAGTGCCGGGGACAGCCCCATGGGCTGCTGGGACTTAGCCGTACCCCAGGTCCAGGGTCCCCAGGGTGGGGCCTGTACCTCCACACTCTCTCCTGCCTCCTCCTCCTCAGGCTGCTTCTCCTGCAGTGCTGGACGACTCAGGGCTGGGCCTACAGGGCCCTCCTCATGCTCCTGCCGTCCCTGCTGTCCCTGCTGGAAGCGGGCAATGGCTTTGCGGTCCTTCTGCCGCTTGGCGCGCATCACCTGGCTGCACAGGTCTCGGCTGGAGGCGTTGATCTCAAAGATGGTCTGTGGAGGAATACCCAGTCCTTTGCCCACTAGCCTCCTACCCCCTAACCCACCCTTCCCACTTGGTGGGCTCCCTGTGGGCGCTCTTCCCCACTGTCCAAGGTGGGCACTTTAATTATTCATACTTTATAATTAGACAGACAGACCCAGGCCAGGCACAGTGGATCACTTGAGGTCAGGAGTTTGAGACCAGCCTGGCCAACACGGTGAAATCCCATCTCTACTAAAAATACAAAAATTAGCCATGTGTGGTGGCGGTGGCCTGTAGTCCCAGCTACTTGGGAGGCTAAGGCAGGAGAATCACTTGAACCCAGGAGGCAGAGGTTGCAGTGATCCAAGATTGCACCACTACACCCCAGCCTGGGCAACAGAACAAGACTCTATCTCAAAAACGAAACAAAACAAAAACAAAAACACAAAGAAAGACCCAGGCTAGGCACCGTGGCTCACACTTATAATCCCAGCACTTTGGGAGGCTAAGGCAGGAGGATTGCCTGAGCCCAGGAGTTACAGACCAGCTTAAGCAACATGGCGTAACCTCATCTCTACAAAAAATACAAAAATTAGCCAGGTGTGGTAGCATGCAACTGTCGTCGCAGCTACTCAGGAGGCTGAGGCAGAAGGATCACTTGAGCCCAGCAGGTCAAGGCTGCAGTAAGCCATGATTGCACCACTGCATTCCAGCCTGGGTGACAAGCAAGGCCCTATTTCAAAAACAAAAAAAGACCTAAAGAGGGTGAGTAACCAGCCCATGGTCATACGCTAGGAAAAACCATAGCTTGTCAACACAAGTCCATTTGACTTCAAAGCCAGTGCTCTTAACCATGACACCCTCTCCAGCTCCTCTTCTGATGCTAGTTGGCTGGCAGGCTTACTCACCCCTGAGTAGGTCTTCCTGGCTTTTGTGCACCCCCTTCCGTATGTACAAGATGGGGTGCCTGATGGGAGTCAAGGGTTGGGAAGGAGGTAAGGAAGCTCAGGAAAGCCAGCTCTTCAGGCCTCTAACAGACAGGGGCCATGCCACTTCCCCCATGAGCCATCTGTAAGTGCTAAGCAAGGGCTGCCCCATGGGACCACTGTGGGCCAGCAGGGATGGTTCCAGGACAAGGGGCATCTCAAGGGAGGCTGTCAGAGCCAAGGCTGCAGGTTAAAGCACTATAAGCTCAGATGAAAAGCCCTGCTGGCGGCATGCTGGGGGTTAGGAAGGCAGCCTGCATCCTGGCGCCACCATTGTCACTGTTGTGACCCCAGGCCATGACCACCCGTCTCTGCACTTCACTGAGCCAGGACTCAGAGCAAGGTCTCTGCCCGGCTGCACTCACCGCCCGGGAGCGGTAGTTCTTGATGCTGTCCACCAGCCTCAGCCGCTGCAGCTCCTCCTCTGCGAAGCGTGAACCTGGTGGGGAAGCAGTGAGGTATGAGGCTGTGGGTGGGGTCAGCAGGCCCACCCGCCACCCCCTGGCCTGCAGAAGGACTCACTGAACAGGGGGTGCAGGCCCAGCCCTGCAAGGTCCAGCTCCTTGGCCCTCTTGATGGACTCGGGCGAGGGTGCCGGCCGGGAGCGCACGTACTGCTGCTGGGCGTTGTCGGCAACGCGGGCCAGGCCCCGTAGCTCCAGCGACGCCTCCAGGGTGCTCTGCAGGCCGCCGTCCTCCTCGTCCACCACGCTCTGTGGCACCCGGCCCAGCATGCCATCCACACCGGCCGCACCTGTACCCCACACAGCACCTTGTCAGGGGTCTTCCCATCCGGCCCGCCTGTCCACTGCCTGACCACCACTCCCAGGCCTCACTCTGGCCCCTGAATCACAGGTAAGTGGCTACAAAATAATCACTGCCAAGAACACCGGCACTTATGCAGGAGCTAGAGAGCCAGACACTTGAATACACCGACTGGGGTCAACAGACCGCAGTGGGCCGGCCAGCTGCCTGCTCTGTCAACAGCTCTGCGGGAGCACGGCTGCACTGCTCGCTTATTCGTGGTCTCCAGCTGTTCTTGCACCGCAGGGCCAGGGTTGAGGAGCTACCCTGGATCACACGGCCCACAGGGCCTAGAATATGTACTACCCGGCTCTAAAAAAAACTCTGTTGGCCAGGCACGGTGGCTCATGCTTGTAATCTCAGAGCTTTGGGAGGCTGAGGCAGGAGGATCACGTGAGGCCAGGAATTGGAGACCAGCCTGAGTAATGTAGTGAGGCTCCATCTCTACAAAAAACTCTAAAACTAGCTGGGCATGGTGGTGTGCACCTGTAGTCTCTCAGCTACGCAGGGGGTGAGGCGGGAGGATCTCTTGAGACTGGGAGCTCCAGGCTGCAGTGAGCCATGATAGCGCCACTGCACTCCAGCCTGAACGACAGAACAAGACTTTGTCTCTCTTTAAAAAAAGAAAAAGACAAAAACAAAACAACCAACAGCAACTTTGCTGACTCCAGCATTAGAACATTCGACATCCACAGATGAGAAAATGAGGCTCCCTTACTACCAGGACTGTCAAGTGAGTCAGTGCAGGGACAGGATTGAATCTAGGCAGAGTCCACAGTAGCAACAGCGACACTTATGGTGCTAAGTAACAGCAACAGCAGGGGCCGGGGATGCTGGCTCTGCTCCTCTACCTCACACCAAACCTATGAAGAAAGTACCTGTGTTCTTTTTTTCATCATGTTCTAACTTTTTACTGAAAAAAAACACAACAGTAAGCCAGGCACGGTGGCTCACACCTGTAATCCCCGCACTTTGGAAGGTAAGGCGGGAAGATTGCTTGAGCACAGGAGTTCATGACCAGCCTGGGCAACACAGTGGGACCCCATCTCTACAAAAAATAAAAAAATCAGCCAGGCATGGTGGCACCTGCCTGTATTCCCAGCTCCTCAAGAGGCTGAGGTGTGAGGATTGCTTGAGCCTATGTGGTCAAGGGTGCAGTGAGCTGTGATCATGCCAGTATGCTCCAGCCTGGGTGACAGAGTGAGCCCTTGGCTCAAAAAACAAAAAAAAAACAATGTAAGAAAAACACAAAAGCCAAGGGAAGAGTGTGATGGACCTCGTGGGCCCACCACAATTACCAACATCTGGCCAATCTTGCAAGAAAGGCACTGATGAGCCCATTTTAGAGATGAGGAAACTGAGGCTCCTGGAGGTTTAGAGATTTGCCCAGGGGCACATAGGGTCAGGGTCAAAAACTAAGCCCCACCCTGGGTCAGGAGCCTGCCCTCTTCCCATCTCTCCAGATTAGGCAGGTGCTGAGCTCTGCTGAGCCCCGGCTAGCTCTGGAACAAATGCAGGATGTCTCTCCCTAAAAGCTAACGGCACTGGCGGTGGTTCCCGCCTGGACATTGGCGGAGGCTCCTCCCCTCCCTCACGGGGCTGCGTGCTGCCTCTGGCCCTGAGCAGGCCACGGGTGCAAGGTCCGTTTCCTCCTGCTCCTGCCTGTCACCAGGTGGGACCTGGGGCTGTGACAGGCCTGGCACCTGGAAGGGGCTGTGCTCCCACCTCCCTCACTTGGCTTGAGCCACTGCGCCTGGCTGATTCCTTTTACTTTTTTAAAGAGATGGGGTCTTACTCTTGCCCAGTCTGAAATGCAGTGGCGTGAAATGAGGTGGGTGAATCGCTTGAGGTCAGGTGTTCAAAATCAGCCTGGCCAAGATGGTGAAACCCTGTTTCTACTATAAATACAAAAAAAATTTGGCCAGGTGTGGTGGTGGGCACCTGTAATCCCAGCTACTCAAGATGCTGAAGCAGGAGAATGGCTTGAACGTGGGAGGCGGAGGTTGCAGTGAGCCGAGATCACGCCACTGCACCCCAGCCTGGGTGACAGAGTGAGACTCTGTCTCAAAAAACATAAAATAAAATAAAAGTAAAAAAAATAAAAGCAATCAACCTGGGGTCAAACCCAGCCCCACCTCCTCCCACAGCCAAAACAGGGCGCCATGAACTCCACGGGGACCTCTAGCCCCACCCCAGCCTCCACTCACCTGAGGGCTCCTTGAGGGGCCGGGCGAGGGTGAGGGGGCGGCCCAGGAACAGATGCAGGTCCAGCAGGTAGGGGATTTCGTCAGGGGCCACCAAGGAATAGGCCGTGCCACTTCGGCCCGCTCGGGCCACACGGCCTGCAGCCAGAAGACGCAAGCTTAATTAAGCAAAGAACCCAGCCCCAGCACAAGTTCCACAGAAACCCGCGAGCGGGCGAGCGGCGCGGGCTGTCGGAGCGCCGAGGCCCGGCCATGGCCACCACCAGCACCACGGGCTCCACCCTGTTGCAGCCCCTCAGCAACGCCGTGCAGCTCCCCATCGACCAGGTCAACTTTGTAGTGTGCCAACTCTTTGCCTTGCTAGCAGCCATTTGGTTTCGAACTTATCTACATTCAAGCAAAACTAGCTCTTTTATAAGACATGTAGTTGCTACCCTTTTGGGCCTTTATCTTGCACTTTTTTGCTTTGGATGGTATGCCTTACATTTTCTTGTACAAAGTGGAATTTCCTACTGTATCATGATCATCATAGGAGTAGAGAACATGCACAAATACTGCTTTGTGTTTGCTCTGGGATACCTCACAGTGTGCCAAGTTACTCGAGTCTATATCTTTGACTATGGACAATATTCTGCAGATTTTTCAGGCCCAATGATGATCATTACTCAGAAGATCACTAGTTTGGCTTACGAAATTCATGATGGGATGTTTCGGAAGGATGAAGAACTGACTTCCTCACAGATGGATTTAGCTGTAAGGCGCATGCCAAGCCTACTGGAGTATTTGAGTTACAACTGTAACTTCATGGGGATCCTGGCAGGCCCACTCTGCTCTTACAAAGACTACATTACTTTCATTGAAGGCAGATCATACCATATGACACAATCAGGTGAAAATGGAAAAGAAGAGATACAGTCTGAAAGAACAGAGCCATCTCCAAATGTAAGGTCATGAGATTTATCTAGAGCCTTCATAGCATGTATTGGTTAGTCTTATTTATTTAAATATACAAATATTTTCACATTTCGAACTTAACCATGTATTTCTTTAAGAATACTTTTCAAGATAAATGACTCTTCATACTGTTACTTAATGGTGATATCTAGTAGAAGTACAGTCATGATTAAAGAACATAAATAAAGTCACTTCAGAAAGTATGTGCTGAATTCCTTCATAAGAATAATGCTTTATAGTTACAGGGAATTTTACAAGAAAGCTCTTATTATGGAATTGGCCAGCCTAATGATTTTCCAGGCCCACCCTCCCTCCTCCCTCTCTCCCTCCTTCACTCCAACCCTCCCCCCTCTCTCCTCTCCTTCCTTCCTCCCTCCCTCTTTCTGTGTGACTGTCTTAACCCCTGCCTTGTGTTCCAGCAGATTGTAAACACTCTGTATCCTCCATTTCTTTTTTGCTTGCCCCCTCCTCTTCTTAATTATTGCCAGTTGAACTCTTTCTTTCCTTTAAAGGCCTACTTCAAATATCACCTTTTCCATAAAACAGCTCCTTATTCCCACAGTGAAGAGATTAGTAATATTATAAAGATATAAAAAATAGCTAACACTTTGACAGTGCTCACCGTGTGTCAGGCTCTGTGGTGTGGACTTCACACCTCTGTTTCAGCCCTCCCTCATAGCAGTCATACAAGGCAGGCACTGTTTTTCTTACCATCTAACAGATGAGGAAACTAAGACTCAGAGGCTAAGTTTGACCAAGATTTCCCAGGTTGGCAGTAGAACTGGAATTCAAACTAGTGCAATCTGGTTCCAAGTCTGTGCTAAGTTGCCTTACAACCAAACATAATTTTTACTTTCTTTGAGCCACTGGGGTATTTGAAACTGCTGGGATGCTGCTTCATAAGGAAAGGCATTGAGACTCTGTATAGGCTCAGTTTCTGTTAGACTTCATCTGGTAAAATCTAAAGTTTCCATGAAAAAGAACAGACCAATCTGGAAGTCTGTGAGTTGAAGGAAAGGGGCTGATATGTTTTCCCTGAATGCAGGGTTTAGAGCAAGGGGTGACGTGACCTCCCTTATCCTGCAAATCTACCACCCTCCACTGTGTGGGCAACAAAGAGTGAATGTAGAAATGTGCATGCCTTCGCAAAAGATAGTATATTGTCTCTTTCCTACCATGTGGCTCATTGTATTTTATACCAAAATGGTGTTTTTCTCTTCGTATTTTCTATTACTGGTTAAGTGTTGAGAAATGTCATCTCAAACTGGATGGGATTCCAGACTTGAAATTGGTGTCTTTTCATTGACTGTTTTCTATCTCCAGGGTGACCACTTAATCTTTTAGTGGTCTCCCTGCTGTAAGAGAAAGTAAAGACAATTGTAGACAGCATCATAGAAGTTTATTCTAGAATGCTAGAAGGAGAATGAAAGCCTAGGAATCAAGATGCTGGACTCTCAGTGACCAGTTTGGCTCATCATTTCCGCACATCGCTTAATGTGTATGAGTCCCTCTCTGCAAAAGGAGAATCCTAATGTCTTCCCCATTTTAGAGACTGTATGAAGATCAAACGATTTTGTAAAATAGTTGAAAATATCAAATGTTATAAACGTGATAGTAGTAAATCAAATTCGACAAAAAATAATACACATATATATGTTCTGTTACTTCACTGAGTTTTTATGGGTTTTGCTCTCATAAAATGTCACTTTCCTCTTTTGGGTTATAGACATCTTAAATCAGAGGTTGTTGATAATGGTAAATATTCTTAATGTGTTTTCCCACCATTTAAATAATATATTTTATTTAAATTTTACATTCATATACTTTATAATGTCAAATAGTGATAGTCAGTAATAAGTCCCTCAAATGGCATTTAGATGCTCCTTGTGCATCAGTGGAGTATGTAGATTATTGAGATCCAAAAAAGGATGCTTGTGGAGCCCACTGGCTCTTCTGTTGGGGACCTCTCCATTGTCCTCTCCTCTGTCTGCATCATTTAGGATATGGGTTTGGCTGCTGAAACAAGGACCAAAATAACAGGAACTTAAAGTAGAAATTTATTTTTATGTTACATGTGGGACACTCACCTGTAAGCAGTGCATTAATAACATGGGGGCCCTATGGTATGAGAGATCCACACTCCGTCTTCCCTGTATAGATTACTTTTGCTCACATCCTATTGACCAGACCCTAATCACATAGCCACACTCGGGTGTACCATAGGTGCTGATGTGTCATCTTTAGCTAGACTTCCAAGCAACCAAGAGAAATTTCTTTTTCTGTGCAGGAAGGGGAGGAGGGCTCCCAGGTAACACTTGGCAGTCTCTGTCGTGACATATGTAGGACATTTCCCTGGGGCTGTTCGTTTTTGTTTGTTTGTTTGTTTGTTTTGAGTGAAGGATTCTCCAGTATTCTGCCTAGGACATACAAACTTGACTGCTGGGACCCTGGGTCTGGGCAGGGGAGGGGGGTTGAGGATATCACCTCTTAGAATACTGGCTGTCTTTGTATTATCTACATTTTCATTGCAGCACCATATCCCTGCCCTGCTTCAGAACTGTACAGTCTAGTGGCTACAGGTTTCTTGCTATATTACTAGAATGATATGCCTCATTTTAAAATTAAAATATGGGGCCATTTGTTTCATCTTGCTTCATTTATAATTACTGTTTTTTCTCTACCATTTTAAAATGTTATAATTCAAATGTAAAGGTAAGATATTTGGGAGGCACTAAGGAAAAAATAGCCTTATTTTATTAAAAGACAATGGAAAACGAGAATAACAGCTGCTGCACAGAGTCCATGAACACTGAGTACTACCTTGCAGGAACAGCTCAATGATAAAGTATTGTTTCCCAAAGTGCAGTGCATCCGGCATATGCTTTGGCTCTTGCCTTGGAGCTTTTCTTTTGGCACTATTACATAAAGTGTTAAAATGTGGCACTTCATTGATAAATTACTTCAGTTAATTTGAATACTATTTGGTTACTGTATGGATCACCTCTAAATCCAGTTATTTTGTTGCATACTTCATCTGGATCTAGCCTTTTCTCCACTTGCTTCTTTTTCTTCATAGCCTATATAATCTCTCTTATACCAAATGAAGTTGAAATATTCTGGCCTTCTACAAATATAAAAACAGCATGAGTTGTAAAAATACAGAATACCCTGAGTTGGTAATGTAACCTTACTGCAGTGTTGCTAAGAATAGCCTCTTCTTTCAC
>NW_016107323.1:10238643-10243309 GCF_001604975.1 Cebus imitator
AAAAAAAAAAAAAAAAAAAAAAACTCGCTGAGCGAGTGAGCCCGAGCCCGGCCAGGCCCCGAACCTCACAGAGCTGCTGTCCCCACCTACACACAGGGAAGTTCAATCCCGGTCCCTGGGTCGATCTGAGAGAGTCCGTCCATGCTGACATGGTGCTCTGGGAGAGGAGCAAAAATACAGCAAGGCCCTGCTCGTGAGCACGGTCCAAACTCTTCAGTGTCCCCGCTGTGAGAACTCCCCCAAAGACACAAAGATTCACACACAAGGAGGTTTAGTGCAGCCCGGACTAGGACAGCCCCAAGTTGGACACTAAAGGCTCCAGGATCGAGGGCTGGTTAAGTGAATTAGCTGATGGCCACGTGGTGGTGGGAAAGCAGCAGCTTAGGAAAAGAGTGGGCGAACACACTACAGCCTACAGGGCCAGGCCTGTGACTCACGCCTGGAACCACAGCGTTTGAGGGGCCGAGGCGGGAGGATCGCTTGAGGCCAGCAGTTCGCGACCAGCCTGTCTACAAAAAATGAAAATTAGCCAAGTGTGGTGGTGTGTGCTGTAGCCCTAAGAACTTGGGGGGCTGAGCTGGGAGGATTGCTTGCATCTAGGAGTTCAAGCTTACAATGAACTATGATCATGCCGCTGCACTAGAGCCCAAGCAACAGAGTGAGATCCTGGCCCCCTGCTTGTCTGTGTAAATGAAGATTGATTGGAACACAGCCACACTCATTTGTTTATATGTTATCTATGCAAATGAACAGGCAGCATTCACACGACACCAGCAGAGAGGAACAGTTATGACAGAGACAGTATGGTCCACAAAGCCTAACATTTCATGTCTAGCCCCTTACAGAAAAGAAGTGCCAATCCATCACAGAATGACATTTTACAGTCAACGAAAAACATTCATGATGTATGGTGATGTGAAGACAAAACAAAAAGCAAGTTATAAAAAAGAGCACCCAATATGATTGTAATTTTGCATAAAGTAAAGAAGTCCCTACATATCATTACATTTTGGTTTCTCTCTGTATCTTGGGAAAACAAGGTGTTACAACATTTAATGATTTCATTTGAGATTGTACGACCGGCGCTGTTGGTCTTGTGATGCACAAGCAGCTCCCTTTGGGGGGCCCTGGGGACCTCTCTAGGGACATGCAGAACCAGCCCTCCACACAGCAACGAAAACTAGAGAACAGCAGACAGCAACAAGGGGGAAGTGCGCCTGCCACGTGACACTCATGAATTAAAAGAAGGCAAAGAAAAAATGACAGTTTCCAGGGGCTGCGGAGGGACATAAGGAGATTTTGTCTGATGAGTACGGCTTGAGTTTAGCAAGATGAAAAAGTTCTGGGGCTGGGCGCAGTGGCTCATGCCTGTAACCCCAGCACTTTAGGAGTCTGAGACGGGTGGATCACTTGAGGTTAGGAGTTCAAGACCAGACTGGCCAACATGGCAAAACACCGTGTCTACTAAAAACAAAAAAAAATTTGCTGGGCGTGGTGGCAAGCACCTGTAATCCCAACTACTCGGGAGGCTGAAGCAAGAGAATAGCTGGAACCCAGGAGGCAAAGGCTGTAGTGAGCCGAGATCACGCCACTGTGCTCCCGCCTCAGAGACAGAGCGAGACTCTATCACACACACACAAAAGTTCGGGGACAGATGTGACGGTTGTACACAACGTGAGTGGACTCAGTGCCACTGCACTGCGCACTGGGAAATGGCACAATGGTGAACCACACACTATGTCTATTTGCCACAGCTTAGAAAGTGCACTCAATGCCCCTAACCCAGGGAACATCACAGCTCAGCCAGTCTGCCTTGAGCACGCTCCAAATCCTTCCATTAGCCTACCCTACCCTCGGGCAAAGTCAACCCACACGCTGCCGATTTTGAAATAAAGTGTTGAATATCTCATGCAACTTATTGAATACTGTACTAGAAGAAAAAAATAGAATGGTTGCCTGCGTGCCACTGTAAAGTCAACAAAACCCAGAAGCTGAATAATTGAATTTTCTTGTTTTTTTTGAGAGAAGGTCTCACTCCGTCACCCAGGCTGGAGTGCAGCATGCAACTGGGAGTTTGAGACCAGCTTGAGCAATACAGCAAAACTCTGGCTCTAAAAAAAGCTCACAGTGGCCCAGCATGGTGGCACACGCCTGTAATCCCAGCACTATGGGAGGCAGAGGCGGGTGGATCATGAGGTCAGGAGATCGAGGCCAGCCTGGCCAATATGGTAAAACCCCATCTCTACTAAAAATTAAAAAATTAGTTGGGCACGGTGGCAGGCGCCTGTAATCCTAGCTCAGGAGGCTGAGGCAGGAGAATCGATTGAACCTGGGAGGCAGAGGTTGCAGTGAGCCGAGACTGCGCCACTGCACTCCAGCCTGGGCAACAGAGTAAGAGTCTATCTCAAAACAACAACAAAAAAAGCTCACAGCCACCCCACACGCAGTGGCAGGGGTTTTGCATCTGCTGGGAACCGGCACCCCTGCCTGCCACAGAGTCAGCCCCCGGCTGCTTACCCACGCGGTGCAGGAAGAGCTTGCTCTTGGCGGGGAAGCTGTAGTTGATGACATTGTCCAGCAGTGGGATGTCCAGGCCACGGGCGGCCAGGTCAGTCACGATGAGGGCGGAGCACTTGCCAAGTGTGAATTTGGCGAGGTTGATCTTGCGGGCCGTCGGGTCTAGGGCACTGTAGATGTGGGCGCAGCTCACCCGCTGGGTCGTCAGCAGCTGCTCAGAGCAAAGATGGCAGCAAAGCAAGAAGGAGACTTGAAGGAGAGAGGAATGGAAGCCAGGCCACAGCGGCGGACGGAGTTCCGGAGTCTAGCACCCTTGGTTTGAATGCCAGCTTGCTGGGTGACACCAGTTTGGGGAGGAAAGGAGCTTCCAACACCTCCCACCTCTCTAAAGGGTCATCTGAGGATCAGAGATGATGTGTGCAGACAGCCCTCTTAGGCTGCAAATGCACCCCAGTGCACAAACCTCATCCTGATTTGGCTACAACCAAGCTGTGTGACCTTGGGCAAATCACCAAACCTTTCTGTACCTCGTTTTCCTCAGCTGTAGGAATAACTGCCCCTTCTTTGTAGGCTTATTATGAGGATTACATGAGCTCATATACACAGTGCTGAGACAGTCTCAACACGGGACGCTCACGAGGGTGCCAGCTGTTCTTTACAGGTAACCATTTACACTAGGCGCGGTGGCTCGCACCTGTAATCCTAGCATTTCAGGAGACCAAGGCTGGAAAATTGCTTGAGCCCAGGAGCTCAAGACTAGCCTGGGCAACAGAGCAAACACCATCTCTACAAAAAAATAAAAATAAATACAAATAAATGAGCCGCCGGGCCTGGTCAGTATGGCTCGTGCCTGTAGTCCGAGGTATAGGAGGCAGAGGCTGCAGTAAGCCATGATCACGACACTGCACTCCAGCCTGGCCAACGGAGCAAGACTGTCTCAAAAAAAAAAAAAAAAACCACTAAAAATTACTATTTTGGTCTTATTCACTGGTGACCCCGGCAGCTGCACAAGGAAGAGCTGTGAAATGCATGTAGAGTAAGTGAAACCCAGTGAACCATGTCCTCAGATAACAGACCCAGCTGTAGCTGGCAGGGAGGCAGGCACCAACGGAAAGGGGCCCCGCTGCCTTTGGGGGCACACTGACTCCCCAGGCTTTGACCCTGGCGAGGTCACACAGGCATAACACACATGGAAAAGCTCTTTGAGCCACTCACACAAACTAACAGCCCTTCACACAGCTTGCTACATGCAGGTCATGCCTCAACCTCAAGAAGTCAAACACGGTGAACGCTGGAAATCTACAGGAAAATGACAGGATGGCAGGGACAGGCTTCGAAATACCCAGATGTAAGGGGAAATAACGGAGGAAAGTCAAGACCAGCTATGAGCTGCTAACAGCTGTACCTAGATAACGAATACCGGGGAGTTCAGCATATTATTTTCTGATCTTAGTATGTGTCGGGAATTTTCTTATAATAAAAAGTTTAAGCCAGGTGCTATAGCTCATGTCTGTAATCCCCTTGGCCTTTGGGAGGCAAAGGCGGGCAGATCGCTTGAGGTCAGGAGTTCAAGACCCACCTGGTCAACACAGTGAAACCCCATCTCCACGAGAAATGCAAAAATTAGCCAGGTGTGGTGTTGCCTGAAGTCTCAGCTATTTGGGAGGCTGAATCATGAGAATCACTTGAACCTGGAAGGTGGAGGTTGCAGTGAGTTGAGATCACACCACTGCACTCCAGCCTGGGCGACAGAGTGAGACACTGTTTCCAGAAAAGATAAATCTCGGCCGGGCACGGTGGCTCACGCCTGTAATCCTAGTACTTTGGGAGGTCGAGGTGGGTGGATTACCTGAGGTCAGGAGTTCAAGACCAGCCTGACCATCATGATGAAACCCCATCTTTTAAAAAAAAAAAAAAGATAAATAAAATAAAATTTTTTCGTGGCCGGGTGCGGTGGCTCAAGCCTGTAATCCCAGCACTTTGGGAGGCCGAGGCGGGTGGATCACGAGGTCAGGAGTTCGAGACCAGCCTGACCATCATGATGAAACTCCATCTCTACAAAAAATGAAAATTAGCCAAGTGTGGTGGTGTGTGCTGTAGCCCTAAGAACTTGGGGGGCTGAGCTGGGAGGATTGCTTGCATCTAGGAG
>NW_016107323.1:10243474-10246867 GCF_001604975.1 Cebus imitator
TGAGCCCAGGAGTTCAAGATCAGCTTGGGCGACCAAGCGAGCACCTCTTTACAAAAAATAAAAATAAATAACAAATTAGCTGGGCGTGGTGACGAGCGCCAGTGGTCCCAAGTACTCAGGAGGCTGAGGCGAGAGGACAGCTTAAGCTCAGAAGGTTTCAAGGCTGCAGTGAGCTGCAATCGCGCCACTGCACTCCAGCCTGGGTGACAGAGCAAGACTTCGTCTCAAAAAAAAAAAAAAAAAAAAAAAAAAAAAAAAAAAAAGACCATCTTGAGCCCAGGCCCAGACCCCTGGTCTGCTCTCGTGCTGCCCTCTAGTGACCGCACTCGGAATTGCAGCTCCAAACTCCGGCTGAAGGAGGTGGCGCAGGGCGGCGCGGGGCGAGGGGGTCCTTCCTGATCAGGCACCCTCAGGGAGGGCCCTGCTCACCTCGGTGAGGTACTCAGCGTGGTGCTTCGTGGCCACAAACACCACGGTCTGGTCCTGAGGCCGCACCACGTTGCGCAGCAGGTGGAGCAGCACGGCAGCCTTGGTGTCCTCCCGCACGAGGAAGAAGGAGGTCTGCGGGGAGAGGGATCGCGGGTTGACTCGTGGGGTCCTGGCTGAGGGCCTGCGGGGTCCCCCCGGACACACCCGCCCTGGACGGGCACATGCACAGCCTCACCTTGAGCTGCTCGTTGAGCTTAGCGTCCACGTCAAGCCGGATGAGCATGGGCTCCGTGAGGCCTGCGGGAGACGTGGGGAAGAGTGAGGGAGTCACTGATGGACTGGACCCCCAGGCCCCAGGCCGACCCCCAGCTCCCATCGCCACCCCCCAGCTCACCCACCTGCCCGGGCAAATTCCACCAGCAGTTTGGGCAGCGTGGCGGAGAACAGCACCGTCTGGTGGCCCCCAGGGAGCCGGGCGATGATCTCCTGCAGCTGCTCTGCGAAGCCCATTTCAAAAAGCCTGGAAAAGCAGAGGGCAGGACAGGGTCGGAGGGGGCTCCACGCCCTGGAGTTCCAACCTGGAGCTCCCCACAACGTCTGCGGTGTCCCACGGCTTGCCTCACTCTACTTTATCTCAGCCCACTCACACTTTACTGCCTGACCTCATCCTAAGCAACAATAACCTTGAAATCCGCAACGTGTCTCGGTATGTTCTCACAAACTCACGCTGAAATAAACGACAGCAGCCTAGGCCGGCTGCAGGCGCTCACGCCTGTAATACAGCACTTTGAGAGGCCGAGGCCGGGGGAGTTTGAGACCAGCCTGGGTGAGACCCCACCTCTACAAAAAATAAAAATTAGTTGGGCATGGTGGCGCATATAGGTGGCACATACCTATATTCCCAGCTACTCAGGAGGCTGAGGTGGGAGGCTCCCTTGAGCCTGGGAGGCCGAGGCTGCAGTGAGCTATCATCACACCACTGTACTCCAGGCTGGGCGACAGAGCAAGACCCTGTCTCCATCGGTCAATCAATGGTAGCAGCTCCTCCCCCTTCCCTTTCCTCCGGCTCCCCAACTCTGCCAGGGACGGCTCTAAGTACTATACAAGCATCAAGTCTTCTGGTCACAGCACCCCTGAGAGGTACGTGCTACTTCATCCCTGCTTTGCAGTTGAGGCAGCCAAGGCCCAGAGATGCCAGTGATTTGCCCAAATTCACAGAGCTGAAGTGGCAGAGCTAGGACTTGATCCTCCTGTCTGGCTCCCGAGTCCATGCTCTCAACTTTGCACTTTTAAAAAAATCCCTTTGCCATCCTATGTTAGTTTTTCTGTTATTCATTTCAATTCTCCCAAAATGCAAAATTGTAAATATCGGTCAGAGAGCCCCAGGGAAGAGCTCCAGCACCACTTATGAGGAGGCCTGCAGCCCGCATCTGGGGAGACAGTGCCTCAGTCTTGGCCGCACAGGTCTGTCCCAGCAGAGCCTTCCCCTGGCTGACCTCCCTGCCTCTGCTTCACCAGTCCAGACACCCGTGCTCAGGGCTGGACCTGCAGTCTTACCGGTCAGCTTCATCAAACACCACGTATTCCACACTCTGCAGCTTCAGGTTCATTTCCACAGCCACATGCACCAACCGTCCGGGAGTGGCAATGATTCTGGAAGAGGATGCACAGGCCAGGTGACCCCAGGTCCAGGGCCACCACCATAGTTCTCTAACACCCCCACCACTGGGAAGGGACCTCGAGGCGTCATTCCCAATCCACAAACTCACATGTCAGGATTTTCGTGCAGGGCTGCAAACTGGTCTTCCATCCTAGGGAGGAGAGAAGGGGTTAGCTTGATAGAACAGGTTGCTCTGGTAACCAAACGTCCAGGCGAGGCTGCATACCCCAGCCTCAGGAACACAGGCCCGAGGCTTGGAACTGACGAAAGGCCAGTGCTGAGGTATGAAGCAAAGGCACTGCTCTGACAAGAGATACAAGTTGAAATATACCAAAGAATGGTTACAACAGAGTTCCCCTGAAGACATGGGCTCAACTATAGACCTCAACTCACTTCTGTTGCTCCAGATAGCAACAAAGCTGCCTTTGGCCCACAGTGCCCCCTAGCAACTAACTCTGGAACTACCAGCTCAAACTAGAACCCAGGTTCCCTGGATCTCTATCAGCTCCTGTCCTTAAACCCTTCCGGCACACATCCCTAATTTTAGTCCTCCTCTGAAGCACCCCTGGGATACCTGTAGGAGCCAGAGTAGTCCTGGGCCACGACTAGCCCAGGGAGGCCTGACAATCATTAATTTTAGAAAGCATAAATGACAATGGAAACAAAAGCACTGAAAAGCAAACTCTCTGAGAATCAAGAGTGTTAATAGTGGCATCCTTAAACTTTCTCCCTTGAAGGTGCTGCCCCTTAAGGGAGAAACTGTGGGATAGAGCATGGAATCAGGCAGGAGACTGGATTCTGATCCCAACTCTACTATGGAATCATTGTCCGACTCTAACCTGTCACTTCCTCATTTTGCTCATCTGTAAAACAGATGTGGCACCTACTACCTCAGAAGGGAGGTACCTGCACATCAGGCAATAACACATCTTGAGAATCTCAGTTATTGCAAACATCCCTCAATTCCTGTGCTTTCTGATTTCAAACAGCCCACAGCCAGGTGTGGCGGCTCATGCCTGTAATCTCAACACTTTGGGAGGCCAAAGCGGCAGATGGCTTGAGCCCAGGAGTTCGAGACCAGCCTGGGCAACATGGCGAGACCTCATTTCTACAAAAAATACAAAAATTAGCTGGGTGTGGTGGCTCACACCTGTAGTGCCAGCTACTGGGAAAGCTGACATGGTAGGATCACTTGAGCCCAGGAGGTTGAGGCTGCAGTGAGCTGTGATCACACTACTGCACTCCAGCCAGGGTGACTGAGTGAGACCCTTTCTCAAAACAAATATTTTTTTTTTTTTTTTTTT
>NW_016107323.1:10247032-10251580 GCF_001604975.1 Cebus imitator
TAGAGACGGGGTTTCACCATGTTGACCAGGACGGTCTCGATCTCTTGACCTCGTGATCCACCCGCCTCAGCCTCCCAAAGTGCTGGGATTACAGGCTTGAGCCACCGCGCCCGGCTCTCAAAACAAATATTAACATAGATACACCTGTCTGTCCTGTGAGCTGACAGCTCTATTTCAGGAGCCTCAGAACTTCTGAGTGGCAGTGCTTCTGTGGACGATGTATTTTAATATTTCATTGCATCATTTCCCTTGTTGTCTTTTTTCTTAAGCCAGTCAAATTTAGCAGCGAGGGGATCGTATACTGACTTCAGTGATACTAATGTTGGTAAGTTCTGTTAACCTGTTGCCACTGGACCAGCCTTGTTGGGTTTCAGGGTTTTTTTTTGTTTTTGTTGTTGAGGCAGAATCTTACTCTGTCACCCAGGTTGGAGTGCAGCGGTGCCATCTCAGCTCATTGCAACCTCTACCTCCCAGGTTCAAGTGACTCTCCTGCCTCAGCCTCCAGAGTAGCTGGGACTACAGGCCTGCACCACCATGTCCGGCTAATTTGTCTATTTTTAGTAGAAACGGGGCTCCACTCTGTTAGCCAGGCTGGTCTTGAAGTCCTGAGCTCGGGAGCTCTGCCCGCCTTGGCCTCCCAGAGTGCTGGGATTGCAGGTGTGAGCCACTGCGCCCAGTCTTGTTGGGTATTTTGCTGCTATTATTAATAAGCAGCAAAGCTTAAATCAAACTAACATCCTGGAGACACAGGGATGCGCCTGCGTGGTGGTGACCCTGGCATGGCGTGCAGGGACCTTACCTGTCTCCACCCAGGATCAGGGCAGTCTTGAGGCCAGTGAACTTCCCCAGCTGAGAAGAGAAAGTGATTGAGAGAGGGCAGGGTGAGACGACAGCCCACTCATGGCTCAAGTGGGCCACTTGTTCCCGGTCCCAAGTCAGCCCCAGCCTCCCACCCTCCCCCAGCCTGGACACACCTCCTTGGTGAACTTCAGGGTCTGCAGGGCCAGTTCTCGGGTGGGCGAGAGGATGAGGGCACGGGCCCCAGTCTGGGCACTGTGGGTCTTGAGCCGCTCGAACATGGGGAGGAGGAAGCAGGCGGTCTTGCCGCTGCCGGTGCGGGCCATGGCCACCACGTCCTTGCCATCCAAGATCACCGGGATGGTCTGAGAAGCCACAAGTGGGGTCGGCCAGGTCAGCGCCTCCCCAAACACCACGTGACCCAGAGCTTCAAGGCCCTGAGCAGTGGGTGTGCTATGGATCTCAGCGAATGGGCAGGCACCTGTCACCTAGCCAAGCCTATTCTTGCCCATTCTTTCAAAAGCTCGTTTGCATGCCTCCAAGGATGAGCAGCTCACTACCCCAACTCTTTCCAATGCTGGAACGCTCTTCTTCAGGGGGAGCCAGACTCTACTTCCCCGTCTAATCTTCCTCTCAGGACTCCAGAAGGGTTGTGGGGAGGGACAAAAGGGTGGGAGCATGGATGGGGGCTTGCTTTGTTGCCCAGGGTGGACTTGAACTCCTGGCTTCAAGTGATCCCACCTCTGCCTCCCCAAACACTAAGATTACAGGCGTGAGCCACCGCACCCAGCGCTCACCTTGATATTTAAATCCTTGCTCCGGCTGCTACTGATTTTAAAGAGAATGTGTGGCTGGGAGCTACCTGAGCCGTGGCACGAGCCGCGGCACAGCTGTGGGCAGCCTCCGGGAGGCTCAACTGGCAGAGAGGCCCAGGGTGGAGTCTCTGCTCGGCCCAACCTTCTCCACCTAGAAAGTGGGCATGCTAGCTGGGGCTTTAGCAGAGTAAAGGGGGCAAGAGATGTGACAGCTAGGACAAGGGGTGGCTGTCAAGAGTCCAGACAGGAGGGCCACGTCACTCCTCCCTGGCCCCCACCCATCCACTGCCCCACCCCTCACCTTCCTCTGGATGGGCGTCGGCACTTTGTACCCCTTCTTCATGATGCCTTTGAATACCGGGTAGCTCAGGCCTGGGAGAGATACGGAATGGTCAGGGGGCCGAGGCAGCCCCCGCAGCACTGACCCCAGAGAACTTTACAGGACAAATGACAGCTTCATCAACAGTAAACAGCAAAAAAAAAAAAAGCAATAAAGCAGAAACTGAAAGGTGGAATGAGACTCCGGAGACAGATCTGACTGGGGTGACAGAACCTTATCTGATTTTCTGATGTGAACCCACTCTTGAGGTCATGACAGCAGGGACCGCTGAATGCTAAACGGGGTCTTAGATGACACTGAGAAGCTGTGCCTTCATTTTAGGTGTGGTAAGGTCCTGCGCCTCTCGGGGGTATGTGCGGACACAGTGAGGATACCTGGAACGAACTTCGGAATCCCCCCAGGTGGTGGGGAGGGACAAACGGGTGGGGCCGTGGATGGGAGCTCGCTTTGTTACCCTGACTGGACTTGAACTCCTGGCCTCAAGTGATCCTGCCTCTGTCTTCCAAACGCTAAGATTACAGGCGTAAGCCACCGCACCCAGCACTCATCTTGATATTTAAATCCTTGCTCTGGCTGCTATTGATTTGTAAAGAGTGACAGTCAGGCTTTATTTCCAGCCAGCCAGGTGTCCCCACAGCACCCAGCCATCCTATCCTTTCCCTCCTTCTGAAATGTCCCTCTGCCATGCAGTAAGTCCCCGACTGTCTCTGCCTGTTCCTCTACCTGCATCGCCTTTCCCAAGGCCTGTTCTAACTGCCCTCTCCTGCATCAGGCTTGCTGCCCGATGGAAAGCCCTGAATGACTGGGAAACTAGATCTGCTACCTCGGTCTACCACAGTGCTGGGCCAGAGTGGACATCAGTGATGGAGTGCAGAGGCGGTGACGACCCCCAGCTGCCGCTCCCACAAAGTCCTGACGCCAAGCTGGCACCCACCCATGGACTGGAAGCCTCCAGACTTCTTCTTCTTCTTGTTCTGGGCACGCACCATCTCTCGGGTGTCCGGCTCCACATCCGAGGTGCATTCCGAGGTGGGGAAGGTGGGCAGGGGTCTGCCAGGTCCCAGCTGGGAGGGAAGAACAGAGAGGTGGTATCACTGCAGGCACAGTGGGACCACAGGGGGCCGTGAGGGGGCTGTGCTGTTGGCCTCTCTCCCCCATTCAAGCCAATGGTGATTCCACCAGATCAGGTCACTTCTTTGCTAACAGGTTCTCCTTTGGCTGGGTCAGGACGGGACAGAAGTTTGGAGTGGGCTCTGCAGACAGACTGTCTCAGTTTCAATCCCAACTCTGTCACCTAACAGCTGTGAGACCTGAGGCAAGGGACTTAATCTCCCTGAGCCTGTGCTTCCACACCTGGAAAATGGGAACGACAAGCAGAGGCCCCCCAGGGTGCTGTGACGGTCGTATGGGTGAGTGTCAGGCTTAGGAAGGTGCCCAGCACACAGGTGGTGGTATTATGACTATCACCATCACCATCGAAGCCCTCAAAATTAAATACCTTGCCAGATACAGTGGCTCAACCCTCTAATCCCAACACTTTGGGAGGCTGAGATGGGCGGATCACTGAGGTCAGGAATTTGAGACCAGCCTGGCCAACATGGTGAAACCTTGTCTCTACTAAAGTGCAAAAATTAGACAGCCATGGTGGTGCATGCCTGTAATCCCAGCTACTCAGGAGGCTGAGGTGTGAGGATCGCTTGAACCGGCGAGGTGTAGTTTACAGTGAGATAGTGCCACTGCATTCCAATCTGGGCAACAGAGCAAGACTCTGTCTCAAAAACAAAACAAAACAAAAAATTAAATAATAAAATAAAAATTAGCCAGGTATGGTGACACCCACCTGTAGTCCCAGATAATCAGGAGGCTGATGCAAGAGGATCACTTGAGCCCAGAAGATGGAGGCTGTTCTGAGCCATAAACTCGCCACTGCACTGCAGCCTAGGCGACAGAGCCCGTCTCAAAAAAAAAAAAAAAAGAAATACACACATTTTTTTTTAGAGAGACAGGGTCTCACTCTGTCACCCAGGCTGGAGTACAGTGGTGCAGTCATAGCCCACTGCAGCTCTGAACCTTGAACTCCCAGGCTCAGGTGTCTCCCACCTTAGCCTTCCAAGTAGCTGGGACTACAGGCATGTACTACCACACCTGGCTAATTATTTTCTTTTTATTTTTTTGTAGATATGAGGTCTTACTATGTTCCCCAGGCTAGTCTTAAATTCCTTGCCTCAAGCAATCCTCCCTTTTGGCCTCCCAAAGTGTCGGGATTACAGGCGTGAACCACCACACCTAGCCCATAAATATTTTAAAGAGTCAATCGAAATGCATACCATGTGTGAGGTGCTAGACTTTTTGAAGCTATCCCGCCCCCTACCGGCCACCAACCAATCTCCTTCCTGATCTCTAGTCTGTCTCACGCCTGGCCTCCTTTCTGCTTACCCAGGACCCACTTGTCCTGGCACGGCTAAATCTAATCCAGACACCTCTTCTGGGGAACCTTCTTGGGCTACAGGGCTGTCTCCTTTCTCTCAAAAATAGCACTTATGGCCGGCTCATGCCTGTAATCCCAGCATGGGGAGGCTGAGGTGGGTGGATCAT
>NW_016107323.1:10251654-10257309 GCF_001604975.1 Cebus imitator
AAAAAAAAAAAAAAAAAAAAAAAAAAAAAAGGCAAGCATTTATGGAGCAGCAGTTCATAAGAATGGCTGAAACTTATAAGGCAGCTACTATAAGCCAGGTGCTGCTCTAAGAATTTATGCAAATTAACCCGCTTAATCCTCACAACAACCTGAAGTGAGTACTTTTGTTCTGTCCATTTTACAGAGAAGGAAACTGAGGCACAGAGATAAAGTGACGTACCCAATGTCACAGAGCCAGGAGGTAGTGGGTGAGGGATGCAAACCCTGGCTTCGGAGACTATGTTCTTTTCACGGTGACCCTCTAAGATCAACTACAATCCTCTAGGGCAGAGCCATGGCCTGTCTTGAACAGTCCATGAGTTTAGAATGGTTCTTACATTTTAAAGTGTTGTAGGAAAGGGAAAAAAAATGAAACAAAAAAGACAGTCAACTTATATGGCCAGACAAAACCTTAAAAGATTTATCATCTGGCCCTTGATAGGTCTGCCAACCCCTGCTCTAGGCACATGAAAAGAAGGTGCCTGGGACACACAGGCGCCCCTGCAGTAGCTACTGAATATGTGAAGAGTATGTCCTTTAGTCTTTTTTTCTTTTTTTTCTGAGACGGTCTCACTCAGTCACCCAGGCTGGAGTGCAGTGGCAAGATCTTGGCTCACTGCAGCTTCTACCTCCCAGGTTCATGTGATTCTCCTGCCTCAGCCTCCCAACTATCTGTGACTATAGGCACGTGCCACCAGGCCCGGCTAATTTTTGTATTTTTAGTAGAGATGGGGTTTTACCACATTGACCAGGCTGGTCTCGAACTCCTGATCTCAAGTGATCTGCCCACCCTAGCCTCCCAAGGTGCTGGGATTACAGGTGTGAGCCACCACGCCCAGCCTCCTTTACTTTTTAATTTTTTTGGAGACATGGTTTTACTCCGTAGCTCAAGCTGGAGTGCAGTCCTGCCATCATGGCTCACCTATCTCAGGTGGTCCTCCCACCTCAGCCTCCCAAGTAGCTGGGACTATAGGTACACACCACCATGCCCAGCTAGTTTTTGTGATTTTTGCAGATGCATTGTCTCACCATGTTGCTCAGGCTAGTCTTGAACTCCTGGCATCAAGTGATCCTCACTCCTTGGACTCCCAAAGTGCTGGGATTACAGGCACGAGCCGTGGTACCTGGCCAACAATCTTTGAAACATATATAACCATTTACTGGCCTTCTACAGATGTGGAAACAGGCACAGAGAGGCTAAGCAACCTCTCCATTGTCCCACAGCCAGTGCAAGGTTGGGCCAAATTTGAACACAGGACAAAGCCCTTGGTCTAAACCATACACAGACTCCTTTTCTTTGGTACTCACCATCTCTGCCCACCTGAGCTGTTTATTATCTTAGTAGTTTCTCTACATTTGTTGAGAATGTAGAGAAACATTCCTCTCCAGGGGCTGAGACCACAGGCAGGCTCATTTTCTTTTCTTTCTTTCTTTTTTTTTTTTTTCTTTGAGACGGAGTCTTGCTCTGTCGCCCAGGCTGGAGTGCAGTGGCGCTATCTCAGCTCACTGCAACCTCCACTTCCCAGCTTCAAGCGATGCTCTTGCCTCAGCCTCCCAAGCAGCTGGGATTACAGGCACCTGCCAGCACACCAGCTAATTTTTGTATTTTTCGGTAGAGATGGGGTTTCACCATGTTGGCCAGGCTGGTCTCAAACTCCCGACCTCAGGTGATCCACCCACCTCGTTCGTCCTCCGAAAGTGCTGGGATTACAGGCATGAGCCACCGTGCCCAGCCTAATTTTTAAATTTTTTGTAGAGACAGGGTCTTCCTATGTTGCCCAGGCTGATCTTTAACTCCTGACCTCAAGCCATCCTCTTACCTGAGCCTACCAAAGTGCTGAGTTCACAAGCGTGAAGCCACTATACCAGGCCTTGGTCAAATTTGTTAACCCTCTAGGCCTCAGTTTCCTCCTTCAGAAAAAATGAAGATGATAGTTGCTGGTGGTGGTACTACAGCATTGGTGTGAGGATTAAATAATAAGGCTCGTACAGCTCTTAGCATGGAGCCTGGCTTATAGTAAATAATAAACACAAACAGGCTCACGCCTGTGAATCCCAACACTTTAGGAGGCACAAGTGGGAAGACTGCTTGAAACCAGGAGATCGAGACTAGACTGGGAATATAGGGAGACTCCCCCTACCCCCGCCCGTCTCTACAAAAAATTTAAAAATTAGCCGGGCATGGTGGCGCGTGCCTGTGGTCCCAACTACTGGAGAGGCTGACATGGGAGGATCGCTTAAACCTAGGAGGCAGCGGCTGCAGCGAGCCGTGGCTACACAACTGCACTCCGGCATGAGCAACACAGCAAGACTCTTCCTCAAAAACAAATTTTTTAAATTAGTTTCCCAGAGGTTTGGGGAGTCACTGTCGCAAGCCACGCGGTCCCGTCTTCCCTTAATTCAACCTCCCAAGAACGCTCCAAACTCTCAAAGTCAGATCTTTTGCACCCGCACTTTTCATTGGGCGAAACGAAACCAGGATCCGCCCCTGAGCAGGAGACAGCCAACGAGGGACGCACGACCGAAAGCCCGCAGGAAGGCCCGCAGACTCAGGCCGCGGAACCCAGAGCTTAACAAGCCCCGAGGCACGTCTTCAGGCCGGCGGTCCCAAGACCCGTCCTTGGGCCCGCAGGCTCTCTCTCTACCCTCTGCGGAGCCCACTCCCCAGCTGGGGAAACTGAGGCTTCGGGGCGCTTCCCGGAGCCGGTTCTCGGGCCCCAACGTGCGTCCCAGCCCCACGCGCCTACCTTCCGGGCCCGGGTGTCATCTTCCGCCTGAATCTCAAATTCGCCGTCCTGCGAGTCGCTGCCGCGGGCCTTGGAGGCCGTGCCGCGGCGCTTCCGGAGCCCTTTCTTCTTCCTCCACTGGGCCATGGCAGCTGACGACCGAGGTCCGGCCGCGGGGCGCTTGCCCGCCGCCATTCGGGCCGCGCGCTGGGAACGCGGAAGGGGGCGGGGCCTGCGGCGCGCACCAACTGAGAGGGTGGGGAAGGAGCGGTGGCCACATCACCCCGGCTGCGCTTTCGCTAGTGCCTGCGGCCCTGGGCAGCCTACTACACACGCCCATGAGTGAGTGGCACCAGAGGCCCCTCTCCGTGTTTAGGAACTTCCTGGGCGTCAGGAACATGGCGCCCATCCCTGGGCGGACTCCCCCCCATCCCCGGGCGCGAATGGTTCGGGCCGCGCCCGCAGTGCTGCTGCCTGCTCCCTGGTTGCTGGGTTCTGGGTTTCTGGATGCGCGCGCCGCTCACACGTCGCCTGGGCTGGCTTCCCGGGTGCGTCTGTCCGCGCGTGGTGCACCGGTATGGCCTGGGCTGCCGGGAGTCCGGGGCCCCGGGCATTCCTGGCCGAAGATTGACGGGGATCCCGGATGCACCGAACGCCTCTGTGCCCTCGCCGAGGGGTCCAGACCTGGTGGGAAGAAGGCGCAGGGAGAGGTACCTGAGGACCCCGATGCCTACGAGCCAAGATGCTCAGGTAGGAGAACAGCTCAAAAATGCAGGGACCTCGGGCATTTTTTAACCGGGTCACTGATTTGGGAGTCGCAGAATATGGGGCGGTGGGGGCGGCGGTGATATCCCAATAGCAGTGTAGTGAAGTACACAAGCTCTGGACTCAGATTTCACTTCCACCGTTTTAGCTTTATAGGTGTGACCTACTCATGTGACTTCACCTCAGTTTTGTGATCCGTAAAATGGACAAAATCGAAGCTACTTCCCAGTGCTGTTGAGAGGATTAAATGAAACAATGCTTGTAAAGCTCTTTGCAGGAGGTAGGCATGGGATCCACGCTGGCTGTTATTGCCCCCACCCCCACAGTACACACAGAATATAGGAAAGTGCCTGTCTCCTCCACCACCATAGTGTGTTTTCTGGTTGGTGCCTAAATGGGCACAGGTGTCACCTCTCCTTCATCCCCAGAGTCAGTCTATAAATAATTGCCAATAGCACCCCTTTCTCCATCATTATGACAACTAAAAAAAGTCAAAGGGCCAGGTGCGGTGGCTCACGCCTGTGATCCCAACACTTTGGGAAGCCAAGGTGGGTGGATTACGAGGTCTGGAGTTCAAGACCAGCCTGGGCAAGATGGTAAACCCCCGTCTCTACTAAAAATACAAAAAAAAATATATATATATATAGCAGGACGTGGTGGTGGGCGCCTGTAATCCCAGCTGCTCAGGAGGCTGAAGCAGAGAATTGTTTGAACCGGGAGGTGGAGGTTGCAGTTGCAATGAGCCGAGATCGCACCACTGCACTCCAGCCTGGGTCTGGGTTGACAGAGCGAGACTCCATCTCAAAACAAATTTAAAAAAAAAAAAAAAAAAAAAAAAAAAAAAAAAAAAATAAAAAAAAAAAAAAAAGCCAAAGAAATTTCCTAAATGCCCCCTGAAGTTGACAACTCCCCTTGAGAGACTGGTTGAGAGGGAACTAAGCCCTTGGGATGAGAACTCCAGAGACCACCAACCTTCTGCCATTAGCACTGCTGTGGCTCAGCGGTGCTACTCCGATCTCCTCTCACAGGGAGCCTCGGAAGCAGGACCTGGCCGGCAGAGCAGACCCGCTGTCACCAGGGACCACAGGCAGCATGAAGACCCCCGTGGAGCTGGCTGTCAGTGGGATGCAGACCCTCCACCTTCAGCAACGCTGCCGGACTGGCTACCGGGTCAAGGCCAGGCCATCATATGTGGATGAGAGTCTGTTTGGCAGCCCAGCAGGCACCCGGCCCACCCCACAAGACTTTGACCCTCCCTGGGTGGAGAAGGCTAACAGAACCAGAGGCATGGGCAAGGAGGCATCGAAGGCCTTGGGGGCAAAGGGGAGCTGTGAGACCACCCCCTCAAGGGACAGCACCCTGACCCTCACACCAAGGAAGAAGAACAGATACAGGTAACTGGGTGGGGAGACACAAATCCTGTACTCAGAGCAGCCACCTGGGTTCCACTTATAGCCCTGGTGCTCTGTGATCTTGGGCAAGCATCTTGACCTCTCTGAGCCACAGTTTACTCATGTGGAAAATAGGACCAATGATTCCTACTTAGGGGGATTGTTGATGGATTAAATGAGAGAGGGGTCTGCAGTGCTTTGCACAGTAACCTAACAGAAAGCTGTCAATAAATGGTAGTGTTGGTGGTTGTGATGGTGGACTCCCTATCCCCAAGTGTCACAACTGGGCATCTGAGGCCCAGAGGAGTCAGCTGATGCTTAAGATCACAGAGAAATTTGCATAAGGTTATTCATATTAATGTGATCGATCCTTGAAATGGCATAGATGTGGTGTTTCTGAAGTCATTTTGAAAATGGGTCTTGCCAGGTGGGGTAGTTCATGCTTGTAATCCCAGCACTTTTGGAGGTCGAGGTAGGATCACTTGAGCTCAGGAGTTCGAGACCAGCCTGGGCAATGTGGTAAAACCATGTCTCTATTAAAAAATACAAAAATTAGCCGAGCATGGTGGTATGCACCTGTATTTGCAGCTACCAGGGAGGCTGAGGTGGGAGGATCCCTTGAGCCCAGTAAGTGGAGGTTGCAGTGATCCAAGATCACGCCACTGCACTCCGGCCTGAATGACAGCGAGACCCTGCCTCAAAAAAAAAACCCTAATATGACTTTCATTCACTAT
>NW_016107323.1:10258050-10259324 GCF_001604975.1 Cebus imitator
GTGATCCACCCGCCTCGGCCTCCCAAAGTGCTGGGATTACAGGCGTGAGCCACCGCGCCCGGCTCTTTTTTCTTTTTGAGACGGAGTCTTGCTCTGTCACCAGGCTGGAGTGCAGTGGCGCTATCTTGGATCACTGCAGCCTCTACCTCCCGGTTCAAGCAATTCTCCTTCCTCGGCCTCCCAAGTAGCTGTGATTACAGGCACACACCACCACCCCTGGCTAATTTGTATTTTTAGTAGAGATGGGGTTGTTGGCCAGGCTGGTCTCGAACTCCTGAGCTCAATTGATTCGCCTGCATCTGCTTCCCAAAGTGCTGGGATTACAGGCATGTGCCACCACGTCCAGCCAGCCTTAATTGCTTTTAATTCATCTAAATAATTAAGGCCAAGTGTAGACACAAAGGGTTAGGGCTTCAACATGTGAATTTGGGTGGGCACAATTCAGTCCATAAGAACTGGCCAACTAAATTTAGGGTTCATTCTGAGCCACGGAGACATATTTCAGGTGAGAGAAATGAAATGAGAATGGGAATGATGTCTATTATAAAAACAAGAATCAGTTATTACCAGTTCTGTAGACAAGGCAGGGTCAGATGGAGATTAGCAACACTGATACCTGCAGCATGGCTGAAAACACTGAGGTAAAGGTAGGCTGCATTAACAGAAATATGGTGTCCATGAGAAGGGAGGTGACAACCCCCTGCTCACCTGGAGGATGGAATTTTCTTCTGGATTCGAACAGGTAGAGGGTGTCAAGTGAGGGGGTGCATAAGAGGTAGAGAAGTTATTGAGCACAAAAACCTTGGCACCAGACATATGCAGGCATTGGCTGATGTGGTTTGAGCAGCTAAACTAAGTGGCAAAAGATTGCCTTTTCAAAGACTTGCAGTTTGGGGCTAAAAGCACTTTCAGTCCTGGCCAAAAACTGTGGGCGTGGAATCTTGCAGATATGCCATGAATATCTGTTGAATAAATAAAAAAAAAAAAATAGGCCAGGCAGGCTGACTCAGACCTGTAGTCCCAGCACTTTGGGAGGCTGAGGTGGGAGGATCACTTGATCCCAGGAGTTTGAGGCCAGCCTGGGCAACCTAGTGAGATCCCTGTCTCTACAAAAAATAAAAATATTAGCAGGGCATGGTGGCACATACCTGTAGTCCAAGCTACTCTGGAGGCTGAAGTGGGAAGATTGAGCTCAGGAGTTTGCGTCTGCAATGAGCTATGATTGCATCACTGCTCACTCCAGCCTGGGTGACAGAGTGAGACCCTGTCTCTTT
>NW_016107323.1:10259957-10268288 GCF_001604975.1 Cebus imitator
AAAGGTGGGCATGGCGGCTCACATCTATAATCCCAGCACACCAGTGTGACCAACATGGTGAAACCCCATTTCTACTAAAAGTACAAAAAAATTAGCCAGTCATGGTACTGCATGCCTGTAATCCTAGCTACTCGAGGAGCTGAGGCAGAAGAATCACTTGAACCCGGGAGGCAGAGGTTGCTGTGAACCAAGAGTGTGCCATTGCACTCCATCCTGGGCAACAGAGTGAGACTCCGTCTCAAAAAAAAAAAAAGAAAAAGAAAGAAAGAAGGAAGGGAAAGGAAAGGAAAGGGAAAGGAAAGGAAATGGGCATAGTGACTCATGTCTATAATCCTAACACTTTGGGAGGTTAAGGTGGGGGTTGTTTGGGCCAAGGAGTTCCAGACCAGCCTGGGCAACATAGTGACGCCTGATCGCTACTGAAAATCAAAAACAAAAAAATTAGCTGGGCTTGGCACTGTGCCTGTAGTCTCAGCTACTAGGGAGGCTGAGGTGAAAGGATTGCCTGGGACTGGGAATTTGAGGCTGCCATGATCTGTGATTGCACCACTGCACCCCACTTGAACAGAGCGAGACTGTGTCTTGCCAAAAAAAGAAAAGGTGGAGGCTATACAGACTAAGGTTATACTAATTGAGTCTTGATTACAAGTGACAGAAAACTTACTCAAACTGGCTTCCCCAGGAAAAGGCATTTGGGGCTCCTGTAATGGGCTCAAACTGTGGCTGAAACTGTCCGTCTCCACTTTAGTGCCACTTTGGGCTGACATCCTATCAGCCTAGCAAGAAGTAAGATCAGGTTGCAGAAAGACGTCTCTTTCCAAGTAGTTTCCGCAACGGTCCTAAGGCAGATTCTGATTGGACAGGCTTGGGTCATCTGGCCATTCCTGAACCAATCCATGTGGCCTGAGGGATGGAATATGCAAATTGGCCGGGCCTGGGACACATGCCTGGGAATGGGGTCAGGATGCAGGGGCAGTGGATGTTTCGTGGGGGAGAATCAGCCGAGACGGGGGCAGTGGTGCATGAGAGAGCTGTGGCCTCACTGTAGGTTTCAGCCTAGGAGACAGGGACTCCTGGGATCTACAGGCAACCCTTCTCTGCTGCTGCCAGAGTCTGGGGATGGGTGGGAGAGCTGTTAAGGTTTTGAGGGTTGTTCATCTCATCCTCCATCTCACGACATTTATCTTCCGCTTTGCCAGACTGATCAGCCACACCCCATCTTACTGTGATGAGTCGCTATTTGGCTCCAGATCTGAGGGCGCCAGCTTCGAGGCCCCACGGATGGCGAAGGGGGATGCCGCAAAACTACGTGCTCTCTTCTGGACACCACCAGCTACCCCTAGGGGCAGCCACTCACCTCGCCCCAGGGAGGCCCCACTGCGAGCCGTTCACCCAGCTGGTCCCTCCAAGACAGAGCCCCGGGTGGCGGCAGACTCCCAGAAGTTATCCATGGATGGGTTACGCTCGTCACACCCCCTGAGGCGGGGACTTTCCCGTTCCCTCACCCACCTGAATCTCCCCAGCACTGGTCATCCAGCCACCAGTGCCCCCCACACAAATAGGCCTCAGGATCCCAGGCCTTCCACATCAGGGGTGACCTTCCGGAGCCCCCTAGTGACTTCCAGGGCTCGCTCAGTCAGCATTTCAGTGCCAGCTACCCCACGGCAAGGTGGGGCCACCCAGAAACCAAAGCCCCCTTGGAAATGATACTCTTTCATCAGGGTTGCCTATGGGGCCACGGCGAGAGGTGTGACCCCTTGTCAGGGTCCTCTGGGAGGACATTCATCACCCAGGGAACCCTAGGTATTGAAGAAGCCCCAGTAGGGACAGACAGACAGCAGGGGCGGGCAGAGTGCCTCCCTTTATCCTGACAATCTCTACTCGCTTCTTGCCTTTTTCTCCCCTGATTGCAGATTTGGGGGCTGCCTTGAAGATGTCTCACTCCAGCCCTGTCTCAACCACACTCCAAATTAGTGCCAACCCAGGGACCCAGCACCTCCCACATCATCCATTGTCTTGCTGCCAAGTGCAAATAAACGGTGCGATTGCCAACCTGGAGGTCCCCTCCCCTCCCTTCAAGCCACGCTTCGTGCTCAGGATTAGTTTCCAACTGAGTCTGAAAGCCTTAGAGGAGTTTTCCCAGGCTGTGTGTGAAGCCTGGGGAACACAAGGGCAACTGGGAGATTTGTGAGTGAACACTTTCATCTTAATATCGTTCTGTATTTATTTTCATGTACTAAATATATCAGCTCATCAAAGCCATGAGTGTTCCTTTTTTTTTTTTTCCCCTTAGGGTAAAGGACATTGTTAGGCCTGAGTCGATTTAAATAACAAAGTTAGATACAACATGAAGTACCAGGATGTGGCAGACAGCAGGACAGTGGTGAGTGAGTGACTGAAGTTTGGAACCGGAGGCCTCAGGAAACGCTGGACTCTTCCTCCCATTGGTTTCTGGCTAATGCCGCTAACCACTGGTTGGCTGGCTCTTCCTGAGCTCAGAACACAGACAATAGTATTTTTTTAGTTTTATTTTTAAGGGGTGTGTGTATGAGAGAAGGTGGGAAATAAAACACAATGGCTAGGACTTTGCCAAGTGGAAGGTCCAAGAAGGCCAGACAGTGACACATGCATCTCCAGAGCACTTAGGATGGAGCCCAGGACTTAGGAAAAGCAGCAAAGCCTTTGCTCAGATGGAATTGCACCCAGATTTGGCAGTAGGGGCTGGGCTTCAGGCCTCTCCTTGCCTCCATCTTCCTGTAAGGCACCTGGAGGAAGCACCAGGATTCTAGGGAGTCCAGTTGGAAGCCACATCATCGGTTTGGTACCCCTGCCTTGGGGCAGAGAAGAGTGGATGCTGCTGGGGAGGGAGACCTGAAGTGCCCAGGATCAGGGACACATGGAAACACCTGTGGGGTCAGGCAGGCCAGCTGCACTCTCATGCAGACATGCTTTGCTTTTTGGTTTCTGTTTGTCTTGAGTTTTTTTAAGAGACCAGGCCTCACTTTGTTGCCCAGGCTGCAGTGCAGAGGCTCCATCATAGCTCACTGCTGACAACCTCCTGGCTCAAGCCATCCTCCCTCTCACCCTCCTGAGTGGCTGAGACTACAGGCATGTACCACCATGCCTGGCTAATTTTTAAAAAAAATTTTTTTTGTAGAGAGGGATTTCATTCTTTCCAGTAAGAAACAAGAAAAAAAGGGAAAAAAGAGACGTGAGTCTCACTATGTTGCCCAAGCTGGTCTCAAACTCCTGGCCTGAAGTGATCCTCCCACTTCAGCCTGCGAAAATGCTGAGATTACAGGCGTGAGCCACCTCATCCAGCTGCAATGTGCGTTTTAAACATATAGAATGTCTAAGTTTCCTGGAATTTTCACAAACAATTATCCACGCCCACCCTGGTTTTTCCTGAAACATCCATCTTCCTTTTGCCTTCCCATCTTCCCCTTTGTTTTCATAGACATGGGCCAGAAATACCTCTCTTTCCTGGCCGGGCGTGGTGGCTCACGCCTGTAATCCCACCACTTTGGGAGGCCAAGGTGGGTGGATCACTTGAGGTCAGGAGTTTGAGACTAGCCTGGCAAACATGGCAAAACCCTGTTTCTACTAAAAACACAAAAAGTATCCAGGCGTTGTGTTGCACACCTGTAATCCCAGCTACTTGGGAGGCTGAGGCAAGAGAATTGCTTGAACCTGGGAGGTGGAGGTTGCGGTGAGCTGAGACCCAACCAGTGCACTCCAGCCTGGGTGACAGAGCGAGACTGTCTTAAAAAAGAAAAAAGATATTATGCCCTAAGTGCATGCAAAAAAAAAAAAAAAGAAAAAAGATTGACCTCTCTTTCCTCCCAACTACAGTAAAATCTGGCCATAGCCCCAGGCAATACAAAAGGGTAACTGACATCAGGCTGTGGTGTCTGCAAGGCAGTTGGGGGTGGTGGGGACAGGGGCAACCTACTCTCTACTATCTAAAGAGAGCTGCTGCTGCTGAGCCCTAGAAGATGTGCATGCCTGGGGTATCTGGATAATTAGATTTCTTCCCAGAAAAGGGAGAAAGTTGGAGAAAGTGGTAGCCCTCAGTTTTTTAAATGCCAGCAAATAATTTAAAAATAATTGTTCAGGCCAGGTGTGGTGGCTCATGCCCGTAAGCCCAGCACTTTGGGAGGCCAAGGCAGGAGGGTCAGTTGAGGCCAGGAGTTTGAGACTGGCCTAGGCAACAGAGTGAGACCCTGTCTCTACACATTTTTTTGTTTGAGACAAGGTCTTGCTCTGCCCCATAATCTCAGCTCACTGCAACCTCAACCCTCCCAGACTCAAGCAGTCCCCCTACCTCAGCCTCCCAAGTAGGAGGGACTACCAGTGTGTGCCACCACGCCTAGCTAATGTTTTTATTTTTTGTAGACAAAAAATAAAACATGGGGTTCTGCCGTGTTTCCCAAGCTGGTCTTAAATTCCTGAGGTCAAGTGATCTGCCTGCCTCAGCCTCCCAAAGTGCTGTGATTACAGGTGTGAGTCACTGCGCCTGGCCTAAAAACTTTTTACATATTAAAAAATAATGTTGTTTTAGGTAATTGTTCAACTCCCTGGAATGTGAGGCTGAGGGCTGTGATGACCTCAGGACTCCCCCTGAGCTTTCAGTGCTGGAGTTGGGGAAGTTGCAGGCAAATTAATCCCACAACAGGATCAGGGGCAGCCTGAAACCTAAGCCCTGCTCCTCCTGGAGTTCCCTGCCTGCCTCTGTGCCCGCTGTGGGCAACTGTGACCCACACCCTGCTGCCCTGGTGGGTGATGTGTCCATCATGGCTATGGCGGCTCCTGGGCTGCAGCTGGGGTCTGGTTTCCCACTAAGGCTGAAGTAAGGAACCATCATTTCTGGGCTGACACCTCAGGCTGCACGCTCCTCGTAGAAACAGCAGCTGTGAGCTGGACATACACAGCCCACAGCCCTGGGTAAAGAGATGTATTTGTAGAGTGTTCCCCTCAATGTGGCTTCAAATGCTTTTTAATTCATTCAATAAAATCATCATGAAAGTCATGAATCTAGTGCTGTCCATCCTGGTGGCTTCCGAGGCTGGTCTCTGGGAGGATGAGGGTCAGAAGCAGGCTGGGGTGGAGAGCTCATTTCTTGCCCTTGCCTTTCTCTTTGCCCTTCTCCTTGTCCTTTGCTTTGCCCTTGCCCCGTTTCTTCCTGGATCTGAGCAGGGAGCGCACCAAGTAGCCCTTCCATACGGCCTGGATAAGTGTGGCCGCCCGCACCATGTGCACCATCTCCTGCTCTGCCTCCATCCTTTTCTTGGAGTTGATCTCCTGCTCTTCCCGGATCTGCACAAACTCCTCCACCAGCACTTGGTGCTTCCGCTTCAGCTCCTCCAGCGTGATCTTCTCCTCCCTGTGAACAGCTTCCAGATCCTCGAACTCCTCCTTCGAAGAGGGGTGGGACTGGGGTCACCACCCTCCTCCCCAAGACCCTCCCACCCTTCCCAAATGGGCTTCTGCCCCAGCGATGCCCCTAAGCTAAGCTGTTCAGCATCTCGGTCCCAATGAGATGGATGGGGAGAGGGGATGGGCTCCATCCTACCTCTAGGAAGGACCTGACTAAAATAATTTCAGGAACAGGAAAAGAACACGGGCTCGTGAGTTGGGCAGACTGTTTTAAGTCCCAGCTTTGCCACACCTCAACTGACTTCACCTTTTTTCCTCATCTGAAACATGGGGACGATTCCAAACCCAAGGGCTGTTTCTAGGATGAAATGACCCAATGGACACAATGTACTGGACATCGTGCCAGGCACACAGTGGGGACACAAGAAATGGAAGCTGCTGCCCTAAAGCAGCCTGTTATACAAAACACCAAAGTAGAAGGAGCTTTCTCAGGCTTCAAAGAGAGCCCCGGAGTTCTTCCTCATGTCTAACTGCAGCCTCTCCTGCTGTCATTTACACCTGTTTTCCTTCCTTCCACTGATGTTTTCCCAGCATCTACAATAAGCAGAGTACCACCAGAGGACACAGAGCTGGATGGACAAGGTCCCTGCCTGCAACCAACCCACAAGCCTCATGGGGCCCAGAGAAATGAGAGCCCCAGCCTACGAAGCTGCCCTCTCCGGGCCCTGATTGTTGCACAGGACAAGTCTCTGACTTGCCCTTTTCTTAAGAGCACACCTGGCTTTGGCTCACTCCAGCTCATGTTACCTCCAGTGCTCCCCCGGCCTCCCTGGCCCCTAGGTCGGAGCCATGGGCCACCAATGTTATCCCATGGCTGGGTGAAGGGCTTGGGGGTGTCTCGATTTGAAGGTTACCACCCCCTGGGCACTTCCTCCAGGCCGGTCAGACCCTGTACGGGGCACACACACTTGCAGCCATGAAGTCTCACTGAATCCCCACCATGGTCCCAAGATGGGAACTATTGCCTCTGCTGATCAGATGCAGAAACAGCTCGAGAAGGTCAAGTCCCTTGCTTAAGGCCACACAGCTGGCATATCTCAGATGCTCAATAAAAACTGGCTGAGTGACTGACGCGGTGGAGGCAGGCTCCCATCTAAGCCTGCAGGGAGGAGGCCCAGACTGGGCGGAGCCCAGCCAGAGGACTATGGGACGTGGAAACTAGATGGAGCCACAATCATTAGGCCCAGTGTCAGGGCTTTCTCCTAGCCAATCACTTTCTTTTTTTTTTTTTTTTTTTTTTTTTTTAATAGAGACGGGGTCTTGCTCTGTTGCCCAGGCTGGTCTTGAACTCCTCAGCTCAAGCGAACTTCTGACCTCGGCCTCCCAATGTGCTAGGATTACAGGTGTGAGCCACTACACCTGGCCTTGCAGCTTCTGGCTCTTTTCTTTCCCACCTCTTGCTCTGCCCCAGGCTGGACAAACCCTTTAAACAAAGGGAGGTACTCTCCCCAGAGACGCTCAGAAGTTTGCCCCCTCCGTGGACCATTCCAAGGCTGCTCCTCCCATTCCTCCCATCCCTAGAGGGTCTTGGAAAAAGCATGCGAGAGAGACTTATTCAGTGACAAATACCTGCTTCTCACCCATCTCTGTATCATATTTCTGGATCCAGTTCTCGATTTCTGTTTCCACTTTATATTTCTTCTAGAAAAGATTCAATTCGTCATTGTTTGATGGAATAATACGAACAATCAACAGCACCGAGCACCCTCTGCATCACTGTGGCAGGTGCTTTACATGCCTCACCTACTGAACCTGCACAAGGAGGTTCCCTTTTTTCCATTTCACAGGTGAGGAAACTGAGGCTCAGACATGCTATTTCACTTGCCCAAGGTGATAGAGCTAATGTGTGGCAGAGCCTGAATTTGAAGCCAGCAGCCTGGTTCCAGGACATCCTAGGCAGACAAAGCAGCAGGTGCAAAGGCCCTGTGGTAGGAACAAGCTTGTGCTATTTAAAGGACAGAAATCGGCCCGGTGTGATGACTCACACTGGTAATCACAGCACTTTGGGAGGCTGAGGCAGGCAGATCATTTGAGGCCAGGAGTTTGAGACCGGCCTGGCTCCCAATATGGCAAAACCCCATCTCTACTAAAAATACAAATATTAGCTGGGCATGGTGGTGCACAACTGTAATCCCAGCTACTCGGGAGGCTGAGGCAGGAGAATCACTTGAACCCAGGAGGTGGAGGTTGCAGTGATCTGTGATCACACCACCACAGGCTAGCCTGGGTGACAGAGGGAGACTGTCTCAAAAAAAGAAATAGAAAAAAATTAAAGGACAGAAATTGAGCCAGTGTGGCTAGAAGGGAGGGGCCAGGAGGGAAGTGGTCCCCAACAAGGTCCCAGGGAAAGGCTGTGTCACAGAGGGAGTGCCAGCAAGAGGAGGCTGTATTCTCAGGGGAGGCTGAGGCAAAGCCGCTGGGTGATGTAGTGGAGGGACATGATCTAACCCTGCTTGTAAAAGATTATTGCTACCAGACAAAACAATGAAGTATTGATCCATGCTACAACATGGCTGAACCTTGAAAACATGGTGCTAAGTGAAAGATGGCAGATGCAAAGGCCATGGAGGATTCCATTCATACGAAGTGTCCAGAATAAATGAATCCACAGAGACAGAAAGCACGTTAGTGATTGCCAGGGACAGGGGAAGAAGGGAATGGGGAGTAACTTCTTAACAGATATGGAGTTTTATTTTGAGGTGACAATGTTTTGGAACTGGATAGAAGTGGTGGAAGTGGGGGCTGTGAAGATACTAAATGCCACTGAATTGTTCACTTTAAAATGGTTTTATACTATGTTGTTTCACCTAAATTAAAAATAAACAGGCTGGCCACAGTGGCTCACACTTGTAATCCCAACCTTTTGGGAGGCCAAATGGGAGAATTGCTTGAGGC
>NW_016107323.1:10268868-10278729 GCF_001604975.1 Cebus imitator
CCATGGGTAGGCCGGCTTCAGGGGGCCTGGGCTCCCCGGGGAACTGTCTACCAGGATGTGTATGTGCATCTGTGCCTTCTTTCTGGGGGAGAGGCCAAAGGCTTCCATCAGATGCTCTAGAGTGTGACACTAAGAGACTGGGGACAAGTATTAGAAAGGGTGCCTTTTACGAGGAAAAAGATTTGGAAGTTGGATGTGTGCTAGGCCTCGGTCTTAGATGAGATGATAAAGGAGAAGGCAAATGGAGATAATTTTTTTTTTTTTTTTTTTTTAAAAAAAAAAGGTTTCCCTCTGTTGCCCTGGCTGGAGTGCAGTGGAGTGGTCATAGTTCACTGCAGCCTCCAAACTCCTGGGCTAAAGCAATTCTCTTGCCTCAGCCTGCCAAGTAGCTGGGACTATAGGCACACACCATAGCGCCTGACTAATTTATCTTTTATTTTTTGTACAGACAGGGTCTTGTTGTTGCCCAGGCTGGAGTGTAGTGGTGCGATCACAACTCACTGCAGCCTCAGCCTCCCAAAGTGTTGGGATTACAGGCATGAGCCACCTTACCCAGCCAGAAATGATATTTATTGAACACCTACTATGCACCAGCTCTCTCACTACCATCCCATGTAACAACCATGAAGACCAATGTTAGCATTTTCGTTTCCGAGGTGTGAAATTGGCAGCTGGGTGGGAGTTGTGTAATTTCCCTGAGCTCCACGTACTACTTCTTTATTCCTTTGCACGGCACCAGCCTCCGATGATGTGGGTATCATCCTTGTGGGGTCTGAAGAGTTGAGGAACTTGCCTAGGGCCACGCAGCAACGCTGGGACAGGGTCCCAGTTTCTCTGTCCCCCATCCCCAGGCCTGTGTGCTGCCCCTCCTGCCTCCCAGGGGACACTGGCTTAGGTTTGGGCCTTCCCTGCTCTTGTGCTCTTCCCCTCCACCAAGCTGCTTCCTGAGTAGCCAGTGCAGCCCTGCCCTGCCCTGCCCTGCCCAAGACTGCTGGACCTCCAGGAGTGACGGTACAGTCCCACCCCTCCCCTGCCCCAGGGACCCCACTGGCCCATCCTCCCTGCTTCCCCTGGCACCTTCCTCAGCGCCTGCTCCGCCTCCCGGTTCTCCATGACCAGGCTGAAAACCTGTGACTGCAGCTGCAGGATCTCCTGCTGGATCTTGGCCACCCTGGCCTGCGACGCGCGGAAGTCGGCCCTCTGCTGCTTCTCGGCCTCCTGCTTAGTGCGAAGGAGGCTGTTTTCTGAGAACTTGAGCACCTGGTGCAAGTGATTTTTCAGTTCTTGGATCACAAAGTTCTCCTTTTCCATCTGAGCCAGGAAGAGAAAGGGCTCCGTTAATACCTCCATGCCCAGCCGGGCACAGTGGCTCATGCCTGTAATCCCAACACTTTGGGAGGCTGAGGTGGGTGGATCACCTGAGGTCAGGAGTTTGAGACCAGCCTGGCCAACATGATGAAATCCTGTCTCTACTAAAAATACAAAAATTAGCTGGGCGTGGTGGTGAGCGCCTGTAAGCCCAGCTACTCAGGAGGTTGAGAGGAGATTCGCTTGAACATGGGAAGTGGAGGTTGCAGTGAGTAGAGATCACACCACTGCACTCCAGCCTGGGTGACAGAGTGAGATTCTATCTCAGAAAAAAACACCTCCATGCCCACTGACAGTCACCAGAGGGTGGCACCACTGTACCCTCCCTTGGGGCCGGGCATGCCACATGTGTTATCTCTTTAATCATAACGCCAACCCCACAACGGAGGTCAGGGATAGCCTGATTACAGACAAGAAAACTGAGGCTCAAGGAGGTGGCTTCATCTGTCTGTGGTTGCCCAGCTGAGCTGGGGTCTGAAGCCAGGTTTGTCTGACCTGGAGCCACCACTGTTTCTTTGCACAAATGAAGAGTACAAGCCTGTTGGATCGAGTCCACAGGGGAGGACTGGGACGGCAGTGATGCTTCTCCTGAGGACACGGCAGGGGAGGCCCGGCTGGCAGAGACACTTGGTGGGATACATGAATGTGTATGACAAACACTGACTGAAGGGATTGCCACCAGGCTGTCTCTCAAGGGCCCATACCTGGCTTGTTCCCTGCCTTGGGTGGATTCTAGAAGAGGAATGTGGTGGAGGATGAGGCAGTTTTGTAAAGAAGCTCTCAAGGCTTCTCACAAACACTAGAGTCTCCATCTGAGCACAGTGGTGCTATGGCTGCTCACGCCACAGTCTTGGGCTTGGGTCAGCCGGCAGCAGGCTCGCCGGGCATCTGCTCACTTCCTGCACACTGGGGGCAAGGAGGCAGCACCTCTGGGGCAAGCCTGTCCTGCATGAAGGCTCTAGGCACCAGGCATGGGAGTATGCTCAGCAGTCACAGCTCTCCTGGTAGACTCCCCACCACCTCCCTGATTGGTGTCTCTACTTCATCGTACACTGAGGTTCAATGACATGAAATTTGCTCACCTGGCAAAAATGGCATCTGACCCCAAGTTAGCCCAAGGTGAAGCCCCTTCGGGTTCCAGCACCCCAATGAGACCGGCAGGGCCACCTGTGTCCCTCTGCCTATTCCTAGAGGATGCTCCTCCCACCTTACCAGTGACCTCCCTGCCCAAGGGCCCAGAAGCCCGTCACCTGTCCACTCAGCATGTATACATCATGCCCCTCTTTTGGACAGGCTCACTGGGGACACAGTGGCAGGCTGAAAGAGACAAGGTCCCCCTTTTCTTATGGAGCCAGATCTCTCAAGACCACACAAATCACACAAAGATATGTTATCCACAAAGTCAGTTGAATGCTTTAAAGGACAAATTCAGTGAGAAGCGCCCAACCTAGCGCCTGGGGGAGGGAGGGCAGTGAATAGCTTGCCAGTGCCTTGAACCTCTTGTCAGTGGTGGGGGAGAGAAAGAGAAGTGCCGCGCAGTGCAGCCTGGCTAGCCCCCAGAGAGGGGGGCTCTCCCCAGAGAGGCTGCGGGCTAGAATGTGTAGGAGAACAGGGTGACAGGCGGTCGATCCCTCCTAGCACCTCTCTCTGCTGGGTGTGGCTACAAGATGTGCGTGGAAGTTCTGTGTGGGACCTCCACATGTGTCCTTAAGGGGTGGAACCAAGCCCTCTCCTCCCCTTTCCTCCTTCCTGCTGGCTGGACCGGGGGCCACATGATGGGGAAAGCTGGGGCAGCCATCCTGACCCACAGGCAGAAGTCCCATGTGGGGGTGAGTAGAGAAGTCACATCGAAGAAGCCAGACCCCCTGACAACTTGGGAAGCAGAGATGCCACACCAGCTCCGGTGTTTCTACTACAGAGAAATACATGGCTGTCTTGACTAAGCCACAGCTATTTTGGGTGTCTCTGTCATAGCAGCCAAATCTGTACTTATACACCATCTCACAGCGTTTTTGTAAAGATTTAGAGAGAAAATGTATGTAAAACAAATACACTGTATGTGTCCAAGATGATTATTACTAGGTTTAGGATCATGCTACCATTCCCCTTTTTTCTTTTTTAGATAGGGTCTTTCTTTGTAGCCCAGGCTGGAGTACAGTGGTGCGTCTCAGCTCCCTGCCACCTCCAACCTCCCCTTCTGGGTTCAAGTGATCCCTCCCACCTCAGCCTCCTGAGTAGCTGGCACTACAGGTGTGTACCACCACGCCCAGTTAATTTTGTCTTTTATGTAGAGACGGGACTTCACTATGTTACCCAGGCTGGTCTCAAACTCCTAAGCTCAAGTGATCTACCTGCCTTGGCCACCCAAAGTGTTGGGATTACAGGCATGAGCCACCATGCCCACATTTCCCTTCTTAAAAAAAATTCTTCTAGCTGGTACGGTGGTATGCCTATAATCCTAGCTACTCAGGAGGCGGAGGCTGGAGGATCTCTAAGCTAGGAGTTTGAGACCAGCCTGAGTAACAGAGTGAGACCCCATTTCTTTTTTGTATTCATTTTCTTTTATTTATGTATTTATTAATTTTAGACAGAGTCTCACTCTTGCAAAGGCTGGAGTGCAATGGCGCAATCTTGGCTCACTTGAACCTCCACTTCTCGGGTTCAAGCGATTCTCCTGCCTCAGCCTCCTGACTAGCTAGGATTACAGGAGCCTGCCACCATGCCTGGCTAATTTTTGTATTTTTATTTATTTATTTATTTTTTGAGATGAAGTTTCGCTCTTGTTGCCCAGGCTGGAGTGCAATGGCGCGATCTCAGCTCACCGTAACCTCCGCCTCCTGGGTTCAGGCAATTCTCCTGCCTCAGCCTCCTGAGTAGCTGGGATTACAGGCACGCGCCACCATGCCCAGCTGATTTTTTGTATTTTTAGTAAAGACGGGGTTTCACCGTGTTGACCAGGATGGTCTCGATCTCTTGACCTCGTGATCCACCCGCCTTGGCCTCCCAAAGTGCTGGGATTACAGGCGTGAGCCACCGCACCCGGCAATTTTTGTATTTTTAGTAGAGACGGGGTTTCACCATGTTGGTCAGGCTCGTCTTGAACTCCTGACCTTAGGTGATCCACCTGCCTCAGCCTCCCAAAGTGCTGGGATTGCAGGCATGAGCCATTAAGCCCAGCTATTTTTTTGTATTTTTTTTTTAGTGGAGACGGGGTTTTGCCATGATGGCCAGGCTGGTCTTGAACTCCTGACCTCAAGTGATCCATTCACTTTGGCCTCCCAAAGTGCTGGTATTATAGGTGTGAGCCACCACATCTGGCCAGAGACCCCATTTCTAAAAAAAAATTAGGCAGGCATGGTGGCATGTGCCAGTAGTCATAGCTACTTGGGAGGCTGAGGGAGGGGGATTTCTTGAGCCCCAGGAGTTTGAGACCAGCCTGGGCAACATAGTGAGACACCGTCTCTACAAAAATTTAAAAAATTAGCCAGGCGAGGTGGTGCATGCCTGTAGTTTCAGCTACACAAGAAGTTAAGGCAGGAGAATCGCCCAGGAGGTCAAGGCTGCAGTGAGCTATGATCGTGCCACTGGACTCCAGCCTGGGTGACAGAGCGAGATCTTGTCTCTAAAACTAAAAACTTCTAAAGACCAAATTCCTTGATTAGGCCTCAAAGTCCCCATGTGATCTGTCTCCTTCCCCTGCTTTCCCAGCCTATCTTGGCCCTTCCCTCTAGCTCACTGGCATTCTCCGGGTTTCTGAACTAGCCAGGCTTATTCCTATCTCATGACTGAGGTACACTCTACCCTCCAGCTGGAACACGGGTCGACAAACTATGGCCCACAGGCTGAATCCAAACTTGCATTTGTTAGGGAAAGTTTTGTTCTAACACAGTCCATTCATTTACATATGGCTGCTTTCCCCCGTAACAGCAGACCTGAGTAATTGCAACAAAGACCATCTGGTCCACAAAGCCTAATGTATTTACTATCTGACCCTTTGTAGAAAAAGTTGGGGGCCAGGTGCGGTGGCTCACGCCTGTAATCCCAGCACTTTGGGAGGCCGTGGCGGGAGGATCACTTGAGACCAGGAGTTCAAGACCAGCCTGGCCAACACGGTAAAATTCTGTCTCTACTAGAAGTACAAAAATTAGTATCAAAAATAAGTCTGAGATCGTACCACTGCACTCCAGCCTGGACGACAGAGTGAGACTCCATCTCAAAAAAAAAAGATCGGGGCCAGTCAGTGTGGCTCCTTCTGCAGTTTCAGCAGTACTATGAAACAATACCTCTGCTTGTCTGTCCTTCATCCTCTCCGTCAATTCATTTTCAAGAGTATCGATGATTTGTTGGTTCATACTATTCTGTTTACTGATATCCTGTATGAACTGGGCTTTGTCCCTCGCTTCCATGGGACTAGTGAGGAGTTTTTCAAACAGGAAACCACGGAGCTCATTCAGGCTGTCAATCAAACTCTGGGCTTCTGCACTTCTGCCCTGCGTCTGCATCTGCAGGAAACTGGCAGCTTGAGGGTTGCTGAGCAAGAGTCTCAGGACATTCTTGGTGGAGTCTTTGATCTGCTGCCTAAGTGGAGGGAGGCTGGATTTCTGCAGCTCTATGGAGAGGCGGCGGTCTCTGAGCCACCCTTCCTCCTTAGCCTCGTCCTGCTCCTGCAGCTGCCTTTCTTTCTCCTTTAGGCACTTGACATTGTCCAGGAGGACCTGGCAGAGGTCCTCGTGCTCTCTCACTGCCCTCATGATGTCCTCCCCCAGCATCCCCTCCACATCCCCTCGATTGGATGCCACATATGACAGCAGGGTCGCCAGCTCCACCTTGTTGATCGCCTCATCCAGGACAGACATGATCCTTTTGGCCTCAATGGTGGTGAGTTTGGTCTTAGAAGGGACCAAGGGTTTTAGTGAGTCAGCCGGCCTTTTAGAGGGGTCTGTCTTTTGCCCTATTCTGCTGATGGTGGGGACCTGGTACAAAGGCGCCATGGCAAGAATGTCTAAAGCCATCTCGTGAGCAGCCCTCTGTGCCTCTGTACGTCCTCAGAGTTGGAGACTTTGGTAGACTATTTGGGTCTCGTGCTTTTATTGTCTCTGGCCATCCTGCAAAAGGAAGACGTAGGTGTTAGTGGAGCTGTGCAGACATCTGTGTGGTTAGTGGGGCTGCAGAAACCACAGCTGTTGACATCGAAAGTTCATCTTAGGTCCTCTGTTGCTTTTACATGGAACCTTTCACTGAAAGCAGCTTTCGGCTTTGTGAGGTGTTAGGGCCACAAGGGCAGGAAGACCAAGCGTGGAGGTGCCTCAGGTACCTGTGCCAGGCAGGGACCACCAGGACAATAGACGCCATTATAAGGATTTAAAACCAGAGACTGGTTATGTCAGTGATGGGAGAGTTGAGAGGTCAACCAGGGGAAGATAAAGCCATCCCGCAGTTGTCAATGGTGGGAAGCCGCCACAGGAATAGGTGGTGATCCTGGGGCTCAGGGTCACCCAGGGGAAGCTTGAGCCACAGCCATCAGTTCCCAGAGGAGCTAGAGACATTGCTGGAAATGTAGGTCAAAGAGGGGGGCTGTGGGGGCGGAGAAATACCCTGCTTCCTCTCTTTCTCCTGCCCTTGGCCAGAACCAGCAGGAAACCAACTGATAAGGGAGCCTTAGCGATGGAACTGCAGGCAGCAGCCTATGAGCAGGCAGGGACAGGGCAGGGTCAGGGCAAAAATCAGTGTAAGACTAACAGGACTAGGACTGGCACATTTTCACTGATTTTTAAGTAGTTGTTTTGTTGTTTTTTTTTTGAGACAGAGTCTTGCTCTGTCATCCCGGCTGGAATGCAGTGGCGTGATCTCGGCTCACTGCAACCTCCGCCTTCTGGGTTTAAGTGATTCTCCTGCCTCAGCCTCCTGAGCAACTGGGACTACAGGCATGTGCCAACACACCCAACTAATTATTGCATTTTTAGTAGAGACAGGGTCTTGCCACATTGGCGAGGCTGGTCTCAAGCTCCTGACCTCAAGTGATCCAACTGCCTTTGCCTCCAAAAGTGCTGAGATTACAGGCCTGAGCCACCGCACCCAGCCATTTTTAAGTATTGATTTAAAAAATTTGGTGGGGTGGTTGGTGGTGAAAAATAACTTCACAATACAATTTAAAAACTGCTTCATTAAAGGCAATGTTGTATTTTGGATTGGATTCCGGAGTGGAAAAACGACATTAGTGGAACAACTGGAGAAATCTAAGTCCAAACCAAGTCTAAAGTTTAGTTAATAGCATTATAGCAATGTTAATTTTGTAGGTGCTCTCACCCTGGCTGGAGTGCAGTGGTGTGATCATGGCTCACTCCAGCCTTGACCTCCTGGGCTCAAGTGATCCTCCTGTCTCAGCCTCTCAAGTAGCTAGGACTACAGGTGCTCGATCCCTGGCTAATTTCTTAACTTCTTGTAGAGATGAGCTCCACTATGTTGCCCAGGCTGATCTTGAACTCCAAGGCTCAAGCAATCCTCCCACCTCAGGCTCCCACTGTCGGGATTACAGATATGAGCCACTGCGCTGGGCCTAATTTTGTGGTTTTGACAAACATATCGAGGTTATCTAAGATGTTAACATTAGGGGGAGCTGAATGGAAGGCATACGGGCACTCTCTGTGCTATCCTTGCAGCTTTTCCGTAAATCTACAATTATTACAAAGTAAAAAGCTAGTTAAAAGACTGTTTCAGGCCAGGTGTGGTAGCCCACGCTTGTAATCACAGCACTTTGGGAGGCTGAGGCGGGCGGATCACCTGAGATCAGGAGTTCAAGACAAGCCTGGCCAACATGGCGAAACTCTGTCTCTACTAAAAATACAAAAGAATTAGCCAGGCACGGTGGTGTGTACCTGTAATCCCAGTTACTCAGGAGGCTGAGGCACGAGAATCACTTGAACCCAGGAGGCAGAGGTTATAGTAAGCCAAGTTTGCTTCACTATACTCCAGCCTGGGCAACAGAGTGAGATACTGTTTCAAAACAAATAAGTAAAAGACTATTTCAGAAACATCTACAGGGCAATCAGAGATCAGTAATTTATATTGTTTTCATAGTACAATGGCTAAAAGTACTAGCTTTGCACGGCCCCACTTGGGTTCAAATCCTTGCTGGGGGTCTCTGGGCTGTTCATTTAATCCTCCAGAGCTTGGACTTCCTCAGCTGTAAAACAGGAGTCCTCAGGATCAATGAGAAGCTTCCAGCACAGGGCCCACACGCTGTAAACGCTCAATAAATTCCTAGCAGAATTAACCCAGGAAAACGAAAATCTCAAGCCCAGGACTTTAGTGATTTCTGACGCAACCATTGAACACCTACTGCCTTGGCCAGGCACAGTGGCTCACACCTGTAATCCAGCAATTTGAGAGGTTTAGCTGGGAAGATCGCTTGAGCCCAGGAATTCAAGACAGAGTGGGCAACATAGCAAGGCCCCATCTCAAAAAAAAAAAAAAAAATACACCTACTGCTCAGGATGTCTGCCCACCCCCAACACCATGTCTCCGATGGACATACCCATAACATCCCCATCCCTCGCTCTGATTCTTCTTCATCTCTTCTCCCTTATCCTGTTTGTTCTCCAGGTTAAGTACCAGCATTTCACATCCCTATATGGACCTGTTTATTTGCTTACGGTCTATCTTTCTCCCCCTCCTAAGAAGGAAACACCAATGAAGGCTGTAAGTTACTACTTACAGGTTACCTGTGCCGCTTCTATTTTCATACTGTCTGTAGATGTGAGAAGTGTTTTGAAGAAAGAATCATTAGGACTTGACGAGTGGAAGAGTTTTGAGTTTGGGTGACTGGTAGAGAATGACGTGGCCCTTAAACGATGGCAGAAATTGGGAGGGGAAGTTTGGAGGGGAAGGCAAAGAGCTCACTTTTCAACTCATTGAGCTCTGACCGCTATATTGGAGAGGACAATGGTGTCTTGGCCTTCCCATGATCCATTTCCTCCATTTTATTTTTGACACAGGGACTCACTCTGTCGCCCAGGCTGGACTGCAGCGGCATGATCATGGCTCACTGCAATCTCGACTTCCTGGGCTCAAGCAGTCCTCCTACCTCATGCTCCTGAGTAGCTGGGACTACAGGCACGTGCCACAAAGCTCAGCTAATTATTTTATTTTTATTTTTGTAGAGATGGGGTCTTGCTATGTTGCTCAGGAGAAGGAAGTGATATTTGAAGCCATAGAAGATATCTTCAACTCACCAAACCAAAGAGCAAACCAACAGAATGGCAGGGAATCGAAGAAACACCTAAAGTGATAAGAAGGAAGAAGAAAGGCAGGCCAGATCAGATGCTAAAGGTGTTTAGTTCATTGGCAAGGCAAAATGTATTCAAAATCAGGCCAGGTGTCTGATTCACGCCTGTAATTCCAACACTTTGGGAGGCTGAGACAGAAGGATTGCTTGAGCCCAGGAGTTTGAGGCTGCAGTGAGCTATGATCGGGCCACTGCACTCCAGCCTGGGT
>NW_016107323.1:10279024-10281489 GCF_001604975.1 Cebus imitator
AAAAAAAAAAAAAAAAAAAAAAAAAAAACAAACCAGAAGCTTCTTTGGGAGCAGAGGACAGAATTATCTTCAGTCACTTTGGTTTACACATACTTCCTGCTCCCTAATGAATCTCATGAGATCCTTTGAGGCTCTTCCTGAAGACAAAGTTTTAGGAGGCTGGGCATGGTGGCTCACATCTGTAATCCCAGCACTTTGGGAGGCCAAGGAAGGAATATTGCTTGAGCCCAGGAGTTCAAGACCAGCCTGGGCAACAAAGTGAGACGTCATCTCTACAAAGAGTTAAAAAAAATATTAGTCCATCATGGTGGCAGGTGCCCGTAGTCCCTACTGTCTGGGAAGCTGAGGCAGGAGGACTGCTTGAGCCTGAGAGGTTGAAGCTGCAGTGAGCCGTGATCGCACTATTGCATTCCAGCCTGGGTGACAAAGTGAGATCCTATCTCTCCTTTTTTTTTTGAGCCAGAGTTTTGCTCTTGTCGCCCAGGCTGGACTGCAATGGCGTGATCTCGGCGGACTGCAATGGCGTGATATCGGCTCACTGCAACCTTCACCTCCTGGGTTCAAGTCATTCTCCTGCTTCAACCTCCTGAGTAGCTGGGCTTACAGGTGTGCCCCACCACACCAGACTAATTTTGTATTTTTAGTAGAGACAGGGTTTCACCATGTTGGCCAGGCTGGTCTCGAACTCCTGACCTTAGGTAATCCGCCCACCTCGACCTCCCAAAGTAGTGGGATTGCAGGCATGAGTCATCGCTCTCGGCTGAGATCCTATCTCATTAGCAAAAAAAAAAAAAAGTTTTAGGGACAGCCGTGGAGCTTTCTCAGCCTCTCTGAGGATGAAGGATCTTTGCCCATGGTCACAGGATGAATGTGACCACGGTAGCTAATGAACACAATCCTCCCCATTGTACCCCAAAGCTCTCAGGCATAAATCAAAATGCCTGAATTCTTCAGAGAGTGCCACTGGAAATGCAATGTTACATGAAATGTTTCCAGTTTGCTTTCAGCCAAATTACCTCTTTTGCTTTAAAGGGCAAACTTGTTTTCTTTGATTATGATGACACCCATCAGTTCCTGACAGCTCATTTGGGTGAACAAGAAAAAGCCCATGGAACTAGGATTGAGGGGAAATGCATTTGACTCTGATGACAAAAATTACTGGAGAATCTCTTTTCCTTGAATTCTAATATGATCATTTCATGTCCTTTTAATGCCACCAACCTTAATATTTAAATCATTTCCAACTTAAGCATCTCCTTTTAAAATTCCTGCCCTAAGAGTGAAGCAAGATTGTTAAATGGATGGGAACCTTTAATTGGATATTCCCTTTATTTGTCATTAATTCTGCTGATGAACTTTATAAATGGAAATATATCTTTGTCATGCAAATTATACCTCATTTTCATTCAAACAGGCTTGTTGGATATTGTATTACTTTCACTTTTAGAATATTTTGAGAAAAAAAAAGATTTGAGCTAAATTATATATTTTTCCCCCTGGAGAGAAAGAAGAAAACCGAACACTCACAACTACCCTACAATTCCAAACTGGCACGTGGAAAACACAGAGGGAGTTTAAAAAAGAAAAAGTGGCGTGTGGGAGGTGGAGTTCTCTCTCTCTCTCTCTCTCTCTCTCTCTCTCTCTCTCTCTTTTTAATTTACTTTTAATTTAGGTTCAGGGGTACATGTGCAGGTTTGTTATGTAGGTAAATTGCATGTCATGGGGGCTTGGTATACAGATTATTTCATCACCCAGGTAATAAGCATGGTACCTGATATGTAGTTTTTCCATCCTCATCCAGATCTTATTTTAAGGAATACCATTTTAACGTTAGCTAAGTAAGTTCTTGAGAACTTACTGCGTAGCAGACACCGTTCTGAATGCTACATACGAATTAATTCTTATAGTCCTTGCAGCAACCCTATGAGGTAGGTATTAGTATTACCTCCATTTCACAGATGAAGAAAGGGAGACAGAGAGAGAGGTTAGATGATTCTAGTTAGTTTACAGCTACGAAGCGAAAGAGCCTGCGCCCCATCAGCACTATTCTGTCCCGTCTCTTGATTCTCGGATTGACTTCTGGCCAGGCTCAGCAGCTTACACCTGTAATGCCAGCACTTTGGGAGGCTGAGGTGGGTGGGTCACTTGAGGTCAGGGGTTTTACACCAGCCTAGCCAACATGGTAAAACCCTGTCCCTACTAAACATACAAAAATTAGCCAGGCATGGTGGTGGGCACCTGTGATCCCAACTACTGGGAAGGCTGATGCAGGAGATTGCTTGAACCTGGGGGGCGGAGGTTGCAGTGAGCTGAGATCGCACCAGTGCACTCCAGCCTGGGCAAGAGAGGGACACTTTGCCTCAAAAAAAAAAAAAAAAAATGGATTGACTTCTATGGTAAACATAGTAGAATGAGTCTTTGCTGGTCTGGTTTCATGAACCCTGTCCAACAGGGGTCTAGAGAAC
>NW_016107323.1:10281854-10312360 GCF_001604975.1 Cebus imitator
ATAAACATACTCATCCACCAGCATGTACATACATGTACATATATCAGGGCCTCGGTTGAAATGCCGAGACAGAATGAGGAAGGCAGGAACATTTCTGGAACTGTGATGGGGGTGAGAGTCATCACTGTTAGTGTCTTAGGAGTTGACAGAGTGGAGGAGGTTCATGGAAGGAGGAAGATTGGCAGGCTCTGGTAAGGAGGACGTACGGAAGTGGTAAGAACTGGGCACTTGGTTGGTTTGATACTGAGTGGGAAGATGAAACAAGAAGGTCTTTAAAAATAATACTGAGAAACCATAAAACTCTTAGAAGAAAACATGGGGTAACATTGTATGTGTAAATCTTCATGACCTTGGATTTGGCAATAGATTCTTAGATATGAAACCAAAAGGATCAGCAATAAAAGAAAAAAGTAGATAAACTCAACTTTAAAATGGAAAACTTTTGAGCACTAAAGGATATTATCAAGAAAGCTAATAGACAACCTATGGAATAGCAGAAAATACTTGCAAATCACATATCTGATAAGGCTTTGATATCTAGAATATGAAAAAAAAAACAACCCATAAAACTCCTAAACCTTAACAATGAAGGCAAGCAACTCAATTAAAAAGTGGATAAAGAACTTGAATAGAGAGCTGGGTGCAGTGGCTCAGGACTGTAATCCTAGCACTTTTGGAGGCTGAGGTGGGAGGATTGCTTGAACCAGGAGTTCAAGACCAGTCTGGGCAACATAGCAAGACCCCATCTCTAAAGAAACAAAATAATTTAGCCAGGAAAGGTGGCACACGCCTGTAGTCCCAGCTTCTTGGGAGGCTAAGGCAGAAGAATCACTTGAGCTCAGAAGTTCAAAGTTACAGTGAACTATGATTGCTTCACCGCACTCTAGCCTGGGAGACAGAGTGAAACCCTGTATCTAAAAATAAAATTAAAAAAAAACTTGAATAGACATTTCTCCAATATACAAATGACCAGTTAACACAGGAAAAGATGCTCATCACCATTAGTCACTAGGGAAATGCAAATTAAAACCACAATGAGGGCACACGCCATACCTAATAGATAACTGTAATTTTTTAAAAGGTGAAAATAACCAGTGTTGATAAGAACGTGTTTAAACTGAAACCTTCCTATATAGATAGGGTAGACATGTAAAATGGTGCAGCTGCTGTAGAAGAGTTTTGTGGTTCCTCAAAAAGTTAACATGGGCATATACCCCAAAGAATTGAAAACAGGGACTCAGATACTTGGAGGCCAACAGTCACTGCAGCACTATTCACAAAAGCCAAAAGGAGAAAAATAAAGTGTCCATCACAGAGGAATGGATGAACAAAATGTTGTATATTCATAAAATGGAATATTATTCAGCCATAAAAAAGAATGGAGTGATATACGCCACAACATGGACGAACCTTGGAAACATCCTCCTCAGAGAAAACAAGTCAGCCCCAAAAGGACAAATCGTAAGTATGATTCCACTTACATAAAACAGGCAAAATTCAGTGCCATGAGACAGGGCAAGAAACAAAAAACACCAGCCAAATTAGGCCAGGCGTGGTCACTCACACCTGTAACCCTAGCAATTTGGGAGGCCACGGCTGGAGGATTGCATGAGGCCAGGAGTTTGAGATCAGCCGGGCAGCAGAGCAAGACCTTATCTCTCCAATCAATCAATTAATCAATCAATCAATAAAACAGGCAAATTCATAGACACAGTAAGTAGATTGGAGGTTGCCAGGGGATTGGGGATGGGGGATGGAATTATTCTTTAATGAGTACAGAGTTTCTGTTTGGGGTGATAGGAAAGTCTGGAAAATAGTCATGGTTGCACAACACTACATGTAATTAAGCCACCGAATCACACACTAAAAATGATTTAAATGGCAGGCTGGGCACGGTGACTCACGCCTGTAATCCCAACACTTTGAGAGGCTGAGGTGGGTGGATCACTTGAGGTCAGGTATACGAAACCAGCCTGGCTAACATGGTGAAACTCCATCTCTACTAAAAACACAAAAATCAGCTGGGTGTGGTGGTTCGTACCTATAATTCCAGCTTTGGGAGGCTGAGGCAAGAGAATCACTTGAACTCAGGAGGCAGAAGTTGCAGTGAGCTGATATCATGCCACTACACTCCAGTCTGGGTGGCAGTGTGAGACTATGTCCCGGAAAAAAAAAAAAAAAACTTGGCTGGGCATGGTGGTTTATGCCTGTAATCCCAGCACTTTGGGAGGCTGAGGCAGGTGGGTCACCTGAGGTCAGGAGTTCAAGACCAGCCTGGCCAATGTGGTGAAACACCATCTCTACTAAGAATATAAAAATTAGCCAGGCGTGGTAGCACACACCTGTGGTCCCAGCTACAATAAAAAAATTACCACAATATTTTTTTTTTTTTTGAGATGGAGTCTCGCTCTGTTGCCCAGGCTGGAGTGCAGTGGCGGGATCTCGGCTCACTGCAACCTCTACCTCCTGGGTTCAAGTGATTCTGCTGCCTCAGCCTCCCGAGTAGCTGGGATTACAGATGCACCACCACACCTGGCTAATTTTTGTATTTTTAGTAGAGATGGGGTTTCGCCATGTTGGCCAGGCTAGTCTCAAACTGCTGACCTCAAGTGACCTGCCTGCTTCAGCCTTCCAAAGTGTTGGGATTACAGGCATGAGCCTCCGTGCCCAGCCAATAAAAAATTTTTTTAATCACAAAAAATACTATAAGAAATGATACCCCCCCACCCCTATTTGAAATAAATCATTCTAATTTGAAAGCAACAGAAAACAAATAATACTGAGGGAACTTTCTGGCTGTGGTATCTTCCATACATTATTTTGTTTCTCTTTATTACTCAAATTTTAGCCTTTGTGCTGCTAGAAGGAGTATAGTTATCCTTTTTAATACTAAAGACACCCTATGGGGTGGGTATTATTCATCCCAATTTTATAGGTAAGGAAACTGAAGTTCTTAAAAGTAATTTTTTTTTTTTTTTATTTTGAGACAGGGTCTCACGCTGTTGCCCAGGCTAGAGTGCAGTAGTACGATCAGGGCTCACTGTCTTCTTAACCTCCTGAGCTCAAGTGATCCTTTCACCTCAGCCTCTCGATTAGTTGGGACTACAGGCACACACCATCACACCCAACTAATTAAAAACAATAATTTGTAGAGATAGAGGTCTCATTATGTTGCCCAGGCTGGTCTTGAACTCCTGGGCCCACTCAATCGTCCTGCCTCGGCCTCCCAATGTTCTGGGATTGCAGGCATAGGCCACCATGCCCAGCCTGAAATCTCCATGGGAGAGTGATTTCTGAAGGTGGTTAGAGCAATATTGTCTGTGACGTACATTCTTTTGCAATATGACTTTGCCACTCCTCCAACAAGAGGTGGGGTATATTCCCTTCCCCTTGGACCTCAAATGGCCCCACAACCTAGTTGACATGCAGAATGTAGCAGAAGCAATGCTGTGAAATTTTAGGGCTGGTCCTGAAGACCTCTGCAGCTTCCTTCTCGCTTCACTGCTTAGAATGCTCCCTCAGAAAGCCAGACACCACATAAGAAGTCCAACTGCCTTGAAACCAGCATGCAGTGAGGAATCCCCAAACAGCCACGTGGAGAGGAAAAGGCCAAGTGGAGGAGGACTGAGGCATCAGATGTGTGAATAAAGCCTTCTTGGACCTTCCATGCCAGCCCAGTTGCCAGATGAATGCAGCTGAGTGAGTGACTTCAGCTAACACCACAGGAGCAGAAGAACTGCCTGGCCAAGCCCTGCCCAGATTCCTTCTAGAGCCCTAAGCAAATAAAATGGTTACTATATTAAACTGCTGCGTTTTGGAGTTGCTTGTTACGTAGTAGTAGATACTTAAACCATATACCTATAGAGTAACAGGGACCAGAACTAAGCCAGATCTCCCTGAGTGCCAGGCTAAGGCTCTTTCTATCTCTCTAGAGTTGGTCCACCTTTCTTTCTACTGCCACACAGTGATCATACTGGTGTCATGCTTCCCGGGGCACACCCAGGACAAGACATAGTTTGTAACAGTATCATCCCATTCTTTCCTCCTTCCTTAAGAAAGCTTATCTGGACTGGGAGCAGCGGCTCATGCTTGCACTCCCAGCATTTTGGGAGGCTGAGGTGGGAGGATTGCTTAAAGCCAGGAGTTCGAGACCAGCCTGGGCAACATAGCAAGACCTCATCTCTACTAAAAAAAAAAAAAATTAGCTGAGTGTGGCGGCATGTGCCTGTAGTCCCAGCTATTGGGGAAGTTGAGGTGGGAGGATCACTTGAGCCCAGGAGGTTAAGGATACAGTGAACCATGATTGTACCATTGTACTCCAGCCTGAGAGACAGAGGGATATCCTGTCTTAATAAAAATAAATAAATAAATAAAGTTTATCAGAATTCAAATGAGTGAGAGTAAGTTATTTTAGAAAAAGCCTCAAATCATTTCTCATTATTATTTTTAATCAATCACTTACATACATTGGAACTTATTAACCAATTATCAAGACACAGTTATAACATGAGGTTTCTTGGGCACCGTGGAGCTTCACTCCATGAGGCAGAGCTGGTAGGCAGCAAAGAGGCCTTCATGAGGGTTTGGTTTAATTTAGTGTTCCCCCAATTTTTCTCACTAGCTTATTACCTTGGTGATTTCTGTCAAATCTACAGACCAAGCTGTGTTATTATCAACTCCATTTTTTATTTAAATATACTTCCATTCTTACGTACTTTTCACTAAAAATGATTTTTTCTTTTTTTACACAGGGTCTCACTCTGTCACCTAGGCTGGAGTGCAGTGGTGCAATCATGGCTCATTGGAGCCTTGACCTGCTGGCCCCAAATGATCCTCCCACCTCAGCCTTCTGAGTGGCTGAGACCACAGACATGCACCACCACACCCAGGTAATTTTTAAATTTTTCATAGAGATGGCATCTCGTTATGTTGCCCAGGCTAGTCTTGAACTTCTGGACTCAAGCAATCTTCCCACCTCAGCCTTCCAAAGTACTGGGATTACAGCAAAAAGGAAATGTTTTTATCTGCACTGTAACTGAAAAATCTGTATCACTTTCCTTATATAGAAGGTAACAATGTTGACATCCTGACATTATTTCCTTTTAGCTAGATATTATTACTCAGGAAACCAGAGTCTGAGACCAGAATTTCTGTTGTTAAAAATCAAGATTATCCAAAAGCTCAGATAGTGGAAAAAAAAAAAAAAAAAAAAAAAAAAAAAAAAAGCAAGATTAGGAAATAGTAGGAAGACATTAAAGACATACTAATAAAAAGAGAAGACACAAATTACTAGTATCAGAAATGAATGAAGGGTTATTATTCTATTATGAATCCCATGGACATTAAAAATGATAGTAAATAATATTATGAAACAACTCTATGCTCACATATTTGATAATCTAGATGAAATGGACTGACTTCTTAAAAGATACAATCTACCGAAACTCACACAAGAACTAGATAACTCAGATGGGCCTCTATCTAGTCAGGAAGTTGAATCAATTGTTAATAACCTTCCAAAACAGAAATCACCATGCCTAGAGGGTTTCACTGGTAAATTCCACCAAATGCTTAAGGAAGAAATGATACCAATTGGCCAGGCATGGCTCATGCCTATAATCACAGCACTTCGGGAGGCCAAGGTGGGAAGATTGCTTGAGCCCAGGAGTTCAAGACCAGCCTGGGCAACATAGGGAGACCCTGTCTCTACTAAATAAAAATATTAGTTGGGCGTGGTGGCATGTGACTGAAGTCCCAAGTACTCAGGAGGCTGAGGTGGAAGGATCACTTGAACCCAGGAGGTTGAGGTCATAGTGAGCTACGATAGTGCCTATAACAATTATCTATAATCTCTTCCAGAAAACAGAAGCAGAAGGAATCCTTTCTAGCTCATTATATGAGGCCAGCATTACCCTAATACCAAAACCAGACAAAGACATTGTAAGAAAGGAAAACTATAGACTAATAGCTCTCATGAATATAGGTGCAAAAATCTTCAACAAAATATTAGCAAGTTGAATCTAACAACATGTAAAAAAAAAAATTATACATCAGAACCAAGTGGGATTTATTCAAGTGTGTAAGGCTGGTTTAATATTCAAAAATCAATCAAGAAGAAAAATCATTACTCAAACCAATAGATTCAGAAAAAGCATTTGACAAAATCCAACACCTATTTATGATAAAAACTCTAAGCAAACTAGGAATGGCGTGGAACTTCCTCAACTTGATAAAGAACATTGACAAAAAGCCTGTGGCTAACATCATACCTAAATGTGAGGAACTGGAAGTTTTCCCCTTAAGATCAAGAACAAGGCAAGTGTGTCACCACTCCTGTTCAACATACTAGCGGTCCTAGCTAGTGCAATAAGACATGAAAAGGTATTTAGATTAGGAAGGAAGACATAAAACTGTCTTTGTTACAGATGGTGACATAATGATTTATATAGAAAAATCTGAAAAAAAAATCAACAGAAACATTCCTGGAATTAAGCAATTATAGCCAGGTTGCACGATATATGTTTAATATACAAAAGACTTATAAACACCAAACCAAGGCTTTCTCATTGAAAAGAAAATTAAAAGAGACCTGAAAAGGGTCTTTTTGGCACAAGCTTCTTACCACAGGACTCAGTGTTATTTAGTGTATGTACATGTCTTCCTAAACCATGTATCATTGAACCAATAAAACCAACTAAACAAATTCTCCTTTAGTATCATCTGCCATTAAAAATTCATAGCCCATGTATTCCTAGACAATTTACTTCTTCATTGATTTTTATCTGTAATTGAGAGTTTGTGTCTTCCTAGCTCCATTCTTTATATTTCCCATAGATTGACAAAGATGATTGCTCTCAGCTTAGATGCGAGAGAGCTAAGAAAGACTGACTTAGGGTGGGATATGCGTGTATGACTGGGGGTAGAGTGGCAAAGATAAGCTTTCACATGAGATGGAGCTCATGGAGGTTGCAGTGAGCCAAGATTGCAACACTGCACTCCAGCCTGGGCAACAGCGTGGGACTGACTCAAAAATAAAAAAGAAAAGAAAAGAAATCACTGTTGAATAAATGAGATGGCAAACCCAGATTTACCAATAGGGCTGTCTCCTCACCGAGAGATGCTGGCATAATAGATAATGTTGTTTCGCAAAACACATATGTCCTGAATTGGAACCAGAAAAGAGTGTCATTTTAATGATAAAACTGTAGGCTGGCTGGGCATGATGGCTCACACCTGTAATCCCAGCACTTTGGGAGGCCGAGGCAGGTGGATCACAAGGTCAGGAGTTCAAAACCAGCCTGGCCAATATGGTCAAACCTTGTCTCTACTAAAAATACAGAAATTAGGCCGGGCGCGGTGGCTCACGCCTGTAATCCCAGCACTTTGGGAGGCCGAGGCGGGTGGATCACGAGGTCAAGAGATCAAGACCATCCTGGTCAACATGGTGAAACCCCGTCTCTAATAAAAATACAAAAAATTAGCCGGGCATGGTGGCGCGTGCCTGTAATCCCAGCTACTCAGGAGGCTGAGGCAGGAGAATTGCCTGAACCCAGGAGGCGGAGGTTGTGGTGAGCCGAGATCGTGCCATTGCACTCCAGTCTGGGTAACAGGAACGAAACTCCGTCTCAAAAAAAAAAAAAAAAAATACAGAAATTAGCCATGCATGGTGGCGGGCACCTATAGTCCCAGCTACTGGGGAGGCTGAGGCAGGAGAATTCCTTGAACCCGGGAGGCGGAGGTTGCAGTGAGCCGAGATTGCATCACTGCACTCTAGCCTGGGAGACAGAGCAAGGCTCCATCTCAAAAAAAAAAACAAAAAACAAAAACTGTAGGCCAAGATTTAGCCTATGAATTGTTTTGTATTCCTTTACTCAGGGCTTGGAATTTTTTAAGTAAAAGATGTAAATTTAATTAATTTCTTACTTTTTCATAGTTTAGTGGGTTTTTTTCTATGACCAGTTTTGAACTATCACGCAATCCTCCTCTCTTGTTCTTTTTGAGAACCTGTGTTTTACGGTTTATAATTGGTCTGTAAAAGATTCCCAGGCTGGGGCTGCAGCAGTGAATGCTGGAGGTATTGACGAACGGGACCCTGTTTGTAATGCTGGCTGGGTGGCTGCAGGCTCCAGGATTATCTGGTGCTTTGGAGACAGAGGACACGGGGTAGTGACTCAGGTTGGAGGGAATGTGCTCCTCGGGACAGATTTCTATGTCCTGGTTATGATGAAATACTTTCCACTGGCCACTGGCCACAAGCTATAACAGCCTTGGGCAAGTCCGCTTGATCTTCTGGGCTTTCATTTCCTCATCACTGGAAACAGAAAACACATTTGGAATGCAATTCCAGTGTCTCACCACTTCCTGGCTGTGTGGCTTTGGGTAAGTTGATTAACCTCTCTAAGCTTTGGTGTTCTACCTACAAAATGGGGACATGGCACTCTTGTGGGAATGAAATGAAATCCTTGCTCAAAAGTCTTAAGCTTTGATGACTTTTAGTACTACTTCAAAAATGACATGTTAATATCAACACTTCAGTATTTCTTAAAACAGATGTATTTTTCCACAAAATAATATGGCATATATGTTTGTGTCAAAGGCTTTATGAAGAACCAAAACAGAAGCAGCTTTTCCTCCTTTTTACTATTTCAGTTTTTAATTTTGCTGGTTTCTACATTATTCATATTCTCCTGTTAGTGACTGAAGAAGACCGACTTCCCTTAAATCACTCACTATTGTCCAGTCTCCCCTCCTTACCAATCAGTTCATCGGGAATTTTAATTCCTCTTTTGGTTACAATGTTGCTTTAGAAATGTTTATATCTGGTTATATCCAACCAGAGACAACATCACTTTGGCAGTTTCAGACAGAAGGGAGAATTTCCTAGTAGTGAATTTAGATTATTCTACAATCAACTTATCCAACTTGAAAAAAATATTCAACTACTACACACCCATTAGAATAGCCAAAACCTAGAACACTGAGATGCTGTTGAGAATGTGAAGCAGAAACTCTGTCATTGCAGGTGGGAATGTGACATGGTGCAGCCGCTTTGGAAGACGGTTGATTTCTTACCAAATTAAACCTGCTCTTAACGATTACCATACGATCCGGTCATCACACTCCTTGGTATTTACCCAGAGTTGAAAACTCATGTCCACACAAAAACCTTCACATGGATATAGCAGCTTCATTCAGAACTGCCAAAATTTGGAAGCAACCAAGATGTCCTTCAGGAACTGAATAGAGAAATAAACAGCGGTGCGTCCAGACAACGGAATACAGGATTATTCAGCGTTAAGAAGAAATGAGCTGTCAAGCCATGAACAGACATGGAAGAAACTTAAATGCATATCACTACATGAAAGAAGCCAATTTGAAGAGGCTACATATGGTATCATTCCAACTATATGACAACTATGGAGACAGTAAAAAGATCAGTGTTGTCTAAGAGTGGGGAAAAGGGAGGGTTGAATCAATGGAACAGGGAGGATTTTTAGGGCAGTGAAAATACTATGTACCTTACTACAATGATGGATACCATCATTATACAGTTGTCCAAATCCACGGAATGTACAACACCACCAAGCATGAACCCTTATCCCTTATGTAAACTATAGAATTTGATTTGCTGCTGCTGATGTGTCAAATGTAGGTTCAGCAACTGTAACAAATGCACCACTCTGGTGGGGGAGGTTGATGCTGGAGGAGGCTGTGCATGTGGGAATAGGGGGTATATGGGAACTCTCTGTACCTTTCTCTCAATTTTGCAGTGAATCTAAAACTGCTTAAAAAATAAAATCTGGCTAGGCACAGTGGCTCACACCTGCAATCCCAGCGCTTTCAGAGGCCAAGGTGGGCGGATCACGAGGTCAGGAGATCGAGACCATCCTGGCCAACATGGCGAAACCCTGTCTCTACTAAAAATACAACAAAAAATTAGCTGGGTGTGGGGGCATGTGCCTGTAATCCCACCTACTCGGGAGGCTGAGGCAGGAGTCGGAAGTAGTGAGCTGAGATCACGCCACTGCACTCCAGCCTGGCAACAGAGTGAGACTCCATCTCAAAAAAAAAAAAGAAAAAAAAATCTTAGGGTTACAACCTTTTACTGGGCAGTGAAATCAACTTGCCAATTGGGACTAGTGTTAAAAATAAATGAAACAAGGTTGGCTATGGTGGCTGACTCCTATAATCCCAGCACTTTGGGAGGCTGAGGCGGGTGGATCACCTGAGGTCAAGAGTTTGAGAGCAAGCCTGGCCAACATGGTAAAACCCTGTCTCTACTAAAAATACAAAAATTAGCAGCACATGGTGGTGGGCACCTGTAATCCCAGCTACCTGGTAGGCCGAGGCAGGAGAATCGCTTCAACCCAAGAGGCAGAGGTTGCAGTGAGCCGAGATTGTACCACCGCACTCCAACCTCGGCCACAGAGCAAGACTCCATCTCAAAAACAAAACAAAACAACACAGCCTATCTCAAAGCCCTCCTGCTCTCAGGCACTAATGTATAATGTTCCTTTTGTCAGAAACCAACCCCTGATTAACAATTTCTCCCTAGATTAACAATTTCTTATTCTTTCGGTCTTAGCTCAATTCCTACCCCTCCTCACACTGGAACAAATAGCCCTTTACAACCTGTGGAAACGCTCACCTTTCCTGCATAGTACTAATCACACGGGTAATTTTTTTTTTACAGCTCTACTGAGGTATAATTTACATTACCATAAAATTCACCCACTGTAAGTGTAAAAGTCAATGACTATTTTTGTAACTGTATCTAAAGTTGCCACAACACTACACTACAGTTTTAGAACATTTCTGTCACTCTCCCAAATTCCCATGAGCTAATCTGCAAACAATCTGTTTCCACTCACATTTTTTGTTGTAGTTGTTTTGTTTTTGAGATTCAGTCTCACTCTGTAACTCACGCTGGAGTGCAGTGGTGCGACCTAGGCTCACTGCAACCTCTGCCTCCTGGTTCAAGGAATTCTCATGCCTCAGTCTCCCGAGTAGTGGAATTACAGGGGTGTACCACCACGCCTGGCTAAGTTTTGTATTTTTAGGAGAGACAAGATTTGCTAATTTTTGTGTTTTTAGGAGAGACGGGATTTCACCATGTTGCCCAAACTGGTCTCAAATTACTGGGCTCAAGTGATCCGCCTGCCTTGGCCTCCCAAAATACTGGGATTATAGGCATGAGCCACTGCCCTCGGCCTCCACTCACATTTAACTTTCCTGGATAGTTCACATAAATGGGATAATACAGTATGTAATCGTTGGCATCTAACTTTTTGCTTAGCACAGTGGTTTTCAACCTGGGGGCAACTTTGCCCTCCAAAAGACATTTGGCAATAATCCGGAAACGCACTTGCTTATTACAACTGAGAGAGTCTACTACTGGTATCTTGTGGGTAGAGGTTCGTGTTATTGCTAAACATCTGACAATTGGCAGGATAGTCCCCCACAACAAGGAATTATCTTGCTCAAAATGTCAACAGAGCTAAGGTCGAAAAATCTTGACTTTTGTTTTTTCTAAAGATAGGGTCTTACTCTGTCACCCAGGCTGGAGTGCAGTGGTGCAATCATGGCTCACTGCAGCCTTGACCTCCCTGGGCTCAGGTGATCTTCCCACCTCAGCCTCCTGAATAGTTGAGACTACAGGCACATGCCACCACGTCCAGCTAATATTTGTATTTTTTGTAAAGATGGGGTCTCACTTTGTTGCCAGGCTGGTCTCAAACTCCTAGGCTCAAACGATCCGCCTGCCTTGGCCTCCCAAATTGTTGGGATTACAGGCATGAGCTACTGGGCCAAAAACCCTTGACTTAACATGTTTTGAGGTTCATCCAGGTTACAGCAATAATTAGTATTTTGTTCCTGAATAGTATTTAATTGCTGAATAATATTCCATTCTATGGAAATATCACGAGTTGTTTATCCATTCACCTGTTGATAACATTTGGTTTGTTTCCAGTTTGGGGCCAGTAAGGGTGATGTTGCTAAGAATATTTATATTTAAGTCTTTCTGGGAACATATGTTTTCACTTGGTGGGTGTACATTCCTACAGAGACCAGCTTGGCCATACAGACCCCCACCCAGGCAGTGCTGAAGGCATTAAGAAGCAGACACCCAGGAAGAACAGCAAGGTGGGACTATCCGGGGACCAACAGCCTTCAGAGCTGAGAGCCTCAGGGGCTGACAGCATTCCAGGCTGAGGGACTCAAGCAGATTCTGACTCACGTAGTTATTCTCTCTGAACAGGTGATTATTATTAACAAACAGGTGTTCTGTGTTTTCTCATAGAACAAAAATAAAGTAGGTAGGCAGCTGGTGCCTGCTCACCACTGATCACAGACAAACCAGAAAGCATTCTCCACGAGGGAGCCACGGGGGCAGGGTCACACATCTCGCGCATAAAGACTTGTTTCAACCGGTGTACGATTTACATATACTGTCTTGCTACTTTAGAATGCCCCAAGTAGTTTTCCACTTGGGCAGGGGGCCCACGGCTAGGTTTTCCTTGCCATTGTTCTTCTTAGCAAACAATTTATTTATCATACAGTCAGCATTTCTCAACACATTCCTAAGAGTGGAATTGCTAGGTTATATGTTAGTTTATTTATTTTTGAGACAGGATCTCACTCTGTCTTCCAGGCTGGAGTGTTAGTGGTGTGATCTTGGCTCACCGCAACCTCCGCCTCCCAAGTTCAAGCGATTCTCCTGCCTCAGCCCCCTAAGTATCTAGGATTATAGGGGTCCGCCAGCATGCCCAGCTAATTTTTGTATTTTTAGTAAAGACGGGGTGTCACCATGTTGGCCAGAATGGTCGCGATCTCCTGACCTCGTGATCCGCCCACCTGGACCTCCCAAAGTGCTGGGATTACATGCTCACCGAGGAACGTATGGCCGTTGGGTGGAATGGCAGGGGACTTAGAAACTTCCCTCCCACTTGTTTGACTTGAAATAAGCTAACTACGATGTGACTCTGCTTGACTGGTGTCCTCCTCGTTTTAGGGATGGGGGAGTGGGGCCTTGAAGTGGGCAAGAAGAAAGGGCAGAATGGAGGCCGGCTCCCTGCAGACTGTGGAGTGAGAGGTCTAGACTGAGGTTGGGGCTGAGGAACAGGGTCCTGAAGCTGAGACGGGATCGCAGCGGGAGCCACTGACTCCTCAGGGAGCCAAAGGGCAACGAGCTGAACCCCATTTCACATCTCCCCCGATCCGCGACCCTTCCCTACCTGGTTACTCACCTGCTCTGAAGTCTCCAGGTTTCCCTAGCCACAGTTATCGCCGCGGTCCCTGCGTTGCTAGGTTACTCGCCAATCTCAGAAGGCGGGACTCGGCGTCTGACTGACCTTTCTTTTCACCATTCAATTCCTTGTTCCTCTCAGTTGTCCCCACCTCCTGAAGCCTGACCAATCAGAAGCACCGTCATTTTGACCTTCCACCAATAGAAAGACTTGGGACTCCCTCTGGGTTGGCCTCAAAGAGTAAGGCGGGGAAGATGGGAGGAGAAAGGGGCGTGGATTCTTCGTCCTGCCCCTTCTTAAGGAGGCGGGCCAGGGAGTACTGCATCGGCAGCGGGCGAGACCTGCGGAAGGACGTGAGATGTGGCCAATTAGAACTCACCATGGTATCCCAGTTAGCCAGTAGGTCGCTGTCAAGGGGAAAAGGGGCGGAGCCAGCGGGGTTGAGAGGACGGTAGGCGGTGGATGGGAGAGCTGGCGCAGCTGCCGTGGTGGCAGTGGCTGAAGTAGCTGCAGCTGCGGCGGCTGCAACAGCTTCGGGCTCGGGGTTTTGGCGGCGGCGCCGGAGGGCTGGGCTGCGCAGTGCGGACCCCGGCGCGTGGTCCGGGTTGCTGGGGCGGCGCGTGTAAGAATCCGAGGGATGCGAGGGCTTGGCCCGAGGGAGAGGGCAGGGACCAGAGGTCAGAGGGCGCGGAGTAAGGGGTTGCGGCGCGGCAGTCTGGTGTGGGAGGTGGGCTGGACGGGCCCGGAGGGGCCGCGGGGAAGGCTCCGGCGCGCTTCTCTCCGTCCAGCCCTGGCGGGGGCTTTGCATTCCCTCTCTTCGCCCCCAACTTCTTGGGACGACCCTCACGTGGGCGCCCAGCCAGGGGGTGGGAGCACGTGGAGCTGGAGCCGGCGCTCCTGCGCCCTCCTTCCTCCCTCCCTCGCCCTTCTCCCTGGCGCCCTCAGGTGACCCCGCAGGAGTCTAGTGCCCGGGTCAGCTGCCCCAGCGGACAGCGGGATGGCAGCTGGCCCTCTCTTCCCCTGGGCCCTTTCCTCAGGGCTGGCCATTTGGGTTCTCTCTAGAGGCGGAAGCAAAGCCCGCGGAGGGAACACTGGACCGGGACTCACTCAGAACCGGGACTCAGGAGTCCTGGGTTCTAGCCCTGCTTCTGGACTGTGTGACCTTGGGCAAGTCTCTTCCCCTCTCTGGGCCTCATTTTAAGTCTCCCTGGAAAAATGATGTGTTTGAATTCAAATCGGGGGACTGGTTCTAGTTGTAAGTGTATATAGAGTAATGGTTAAGCAGGGAGGGTCCCTGAGTTCAGACTGCCTGGGTTGAAACTTAGAAGAGGCAAGTTAAGTTAATCACTCCAAGCTTCAATTTCCTCATTCGTAAAGTGGGGATATAGGCTAAGATAGAATTTTTCAACAGCAGCTCAGTTGACATTTTGAGCTACGTAATTCTTTGTTTCTGGAGGTCTGACCTGCGCATTGTAGCACGTTCAGTGGCATCCCCAGACTTCACCCACCAGCAATCCCCCCCACTCCCAAGCTGTGACAGTCAAAGATGTCTTCAGACACTGCTGATGTCCCCGTGGGGGCAAAATTCACCCCAGTTGAAACCAATGAGCAAAGACAACACAGGCAGACAAGCAGTCATATATTAAACAGTTAACCGTGTCCAACCTTCTGAATTGGAGGACTTCTTTGCTTATCTGTGTGGCAGATATGGAAATTATGCGCGAACGCCACCCCCCACACCTTTTTTTTTTTTTTTTTTAGCTCATTGTTAGTGTGTTTTATGTGTGGCCCAAGACAGTTCTTCCAGTGTGGCCCAGGGTAGCCAAAAGGTTGAACAGCCGTGAGTTAAAATGTAGAAACCACTAGCCATTATGATAATAGTAACATTAAGAAACCTCTTCTCTGTGAGTTAATAAATTCTCCTGCCTTCAAAGTAAATATAGGAGGGAATTGTCAAAGCTGAGTAATGGCTACAGGGAAGTTTAAGTATTGAGTATGTTTGAAAATATCTGTGGTAAAAAGTTAAACCAAAAAGATAATACAACCATAGTTCTTACGACTGCCAAATAGTAGCGTTTCATCTGGGATTTCCTCTTCTGCCTCTCTACTGCTGAGACTTTTAAAAGCAAAATAAACCCCCAGATCTGGAGGAAACTTAAAAAAAAAAAAAACTCACAGGAAGTGTGCTGGGCACAGAGCTACGGAGCTTAGCAGCAAGTAGAACGGTGTTTACTTTTGCTGCCTTGTTTTAAAAAGATGTACCGCTCTCTGTGGATGCACAAGGCTTTGCTCGGAGTTGTTCCAATGATTCGCGGAAGTCAGTTGCCCAGTTGCAATTGACTAGGTCAGTTAGGAGGCAAAGTGGGTTGAGCCCAGAGCCCACAGCTTGAGGAAGGAGCCTGCTGCTGTTTGCAAGTTCAAAGGTCTGTGGTCAGATCTGCTGAGTCTTTTTTGTTGTTGTTTGGTCCTCAGCGGAAATGGGAATGTGCATAAATAGGAGCTGTAACAGGCTAGCTCAGAGTGTTTTATTTATTTTTAAATTTTTAATTTATTAATTTATTTTTTGAGACGGAGTCTCGCTCTGTCACCCAGGTTGGAGTGCAGTGGAACGATCGGCTCACTGCAACCTCTGCCTCCTGGATTCAAGTAATTCTCCTGCCTCGCCTCCCCAGTAGTTGGGATTACCGGCAGGCGCCACCACACCTGGCTAATTTCTATATTTTTAGTAGATACCAGGTTTTAGCATGTTGGCCAGGCTGGCCTCAAACTCCTGACTTCAGGTGATCCACCCACCTCAGCCTCTCAAAGTGCTGGGATTACAGGCGTAAGCCACCGTGCCTGGCTGCTCTGAATGTTTTTTTTTTTTGTGATGGAGTCTTGCTCTGTCATCCAGACTGGAGTGCAGTGGCGCAATCTTGACTCGCTGTAAGCCCTGCCTCCTGAGTTCAGGCTATCTTCTGCCTCAGCCTCCCAAGTAGCTGGGATTATAGGCGTGTGCCACCATGCCTGGGTAATTTTTGTATTTTTAGTAGAGATGGGGTTTCACCATGTTGGCCAGGCTGGTCTTGAACTCCTGACCTCAGGTGATCCACCCACCTCGGTCTCCCAAAGTGCTGGGATTACAGGGGTAAGCCACTGTGCCTGGCTGTTCTGAGTGTTTTAAATTTGGAGTTAAGGATGAGCACTTTTACTGTGTTAAAAAACACTCATCACTTAAAAAGAATACACTTGTCCCCTTCGTCAGACAGGTAAATCTAAGAGAACAACTCCTATATAAGAATAATACAAATGATATAAAAATGATACATTTTGGAAGTATGTTTCTAATTGTTCCTGAGAGGCTGCTTGGTAAAGCTAAAGTGAAAGATGTATTTTAAATCTGTATTTTCATACAAGTATATATTGGTGATTAAAGCTCGGAGCTACCTAAATACACAGTCCAGACTTCGAGGAATTCTAGTGTAATGGCTAAGAACACAGGTTCGGAGTCAGACCGTATAGTTGAAAGCTTGGCTCTTTTTAGCTGTGTGGGTCCTTGGGCAGGATGCGTAACCTCTCTGTGCCTGAAGTATCCCCCACCCCCATCCTGTAACAGGGAGATAATAAGCCTACCTATCTCATGAGGTTATTAAGAATTTTCAGTTGACTTTTACTTACGGAGTGCTAGTAGGGTCCCTCATTCATAGTAAGCACTCATTGAGTATTAACTGTTAACTTTAATTGTATTTTTTTGTCATTTTATTTTATTATTTATTTATTTGAGATGAAGTCTGGCTCTGTCGCCCAGGCTGCAGTACAGTGGCGTGATCTCGGCTCATGCCAAACTTTGCCTCCCAGGTTCAAGCGATTCTCCTGCCTCAACCTCCTGAGTAGCTAGAATTAGAGGCGCCCACCACCACACCCAGCTAATTTTTATATTTTTAGTAGAGACAGGGTTTCACCATGTTGGCCAGGCTGGTCTCAAACTCCTACCTCAGGTGATCCGCCTGTCTCAGCCTTCCAAAGTGCTGGGATTATAGGCGTGAGCCACCACACCCGGCCTTTTATTTTATCTTTTTAGAGACAGGGTTTCACCCTTGCCCAGGCTGGACTGCAGTGCTGTGATCATAGCTCACTATAAATCCAGCTCCGGGGCTCAAGTGTTTCCCCCACCTCAGCCTCCCAAGCAGCTAGGCCTGCAGGCGCATGCCATCATGCCCAGCTAATTTAAAATTTTTATTTTGTAGAGATGGAGTCTTGCTACACTGCCCAGGCTGGTCTTGAACTGCTAAGCTCAAGCCATTCTCCCACCTTGATTTCTCAAAGTGCTGGGATTACAGGTGGGAGCCACTGTGCCCAGCCTATTTTTTTCTTTAAAGTTGTTACAAAACTTAGAAATAAATATAAAGAGAAGTGGAGGTAGAACATATTAGCCCTAATCTCACTCTCCAGACAGAATTTTCCTTGACTTTTCTGTATTTGTTCTTACAGCATTCCCCTCGTCCATATTTTAATGCTATTATACTGTAATAATTCTTTTTTTTTTTTTTTTTTTTTGAGACGGAGTTTCGCTCTTGTTACCCAGGCTGGAGTGCAATGGCGCAATCTCGGCTCACCGCAACCTCCGTCTCCTGGGTTCAGGCAATTCTCCTGCCTCAGCCTCCTGAGTAGCTGGGATTACAGGCATGTGCCACCATGCCCAGCTAATTTTTGTATTTTTAGTAGAGACGGGGTTTCACCATTTTGACCAGGGTGGTCTCGATCTCTTGACCTCGTGATCCACCAGCCTCGGCCTCCCAAAGTGCTGGGATTACAAGCGTGAGCCACCGCGCCCGGCCAATTCTTTTTTTTTCTATAATTCTTTTTATTTATTTTTTTGAGATCGAGTCTCACCCTGTCACCCAGTCTGCAGTGCAGTGGCTCCATCTCAGCTCACTGCAATCTCCACCTTCCAGTTTCAAGTGATTCTCCTACCTCAGCCTCCCAAGTAGCTGGGATTACAGGCGTGTGCCACCACGTCCAGTTAATTTTTGTATTTTAAGTAAAAACGGTTTCACCATAATGGCCAGGCTGGTCTCAAACTCCTAATCTCGTGATCCGCCTGCCTCCCTAAGTACTGGGATTACAAGTGTGAACCAATGTGCCCAGTGCGATTCTTTTATTTTTTCAGAGACGGAGTGTCACTGTTGCCCAGGCCAGAGTGCAGTGGTACAGTCCTAGCTCACTGTAGCCTTGAACTCCTGGGCTCAAGTGAGCATTCTGAGTAGCTGAAACTACAGGTACATGCCACCTGACCAGCTAATTTTATTTATTTTTGTATTTTAAATATGTATTTTTTCTGTGTGTATGCTGATGCAACTGGCTATTAAAAAAAATTTTTTTTATAGAGATAGGGTATTGCTATATTGCTCACACTGGTTTCAAATTCCTGGCCTTAATTGATCTTCCCACCTCAGCCTTACAAAATCCTGGGTTTATAGATGTGAGGTACCCCACTGGCCAGTTTTCTTAAATTGAGATATAATTTACCATTTTATTATTTATTTATTTAGAGACTCTGTTACCCAGGCTAAAGTGCAGTGGTGTGATCTCAGCTCACTGCAACCTCCACCTCCTGGGTTCAAGCTAGTTGTGTGCCTCAGCTTCCCGAGTAGCTGGGATTACATGTACCCACCACCAAGCCCAGGTATGTATTTTTAGTAGAGATGGGGTTTCGCTGTGTTGGCCAGGCTGGTCTTGAACTCCTGGCTCAAGTGATCCACCTACCTCGGCCTCCCAAAGTGCTGGGATTACAGGTGTGAGCCACCACGCCTGGCTCTAATTCACCATTTCAAAGAGTATAATTTAGTGGTTTTTATTCACAAGGTTGTGTAACCATCACCACTAATATCAGAATATATTAATCAGTCATGGCTGTGTTTTAATAATTATCCTTTATATTTTTAATTCTCAAACCCTAGAAGATGCCTCTCATGGAGGAGTTTCTGAGCAGCACGTCTGGTCCAGTGGCTTTGAAAGGGAGCTCAAACCAGAAAGTGTTTCAAGCCTTGGACGTCACATCCTGAGGGCCACAGGAGAAGAGAACATGGCTGTGAGTTTGGATGACGACGTGCCCCTCATCCTGACCTTGGACGAGGGTGGCAGTGCCCCACTGGCTCCCTCCAACAGCCTGGGCCAAGAAGAGCTACCTAGCAAAAGTAAGATGGTGGGGAGCGCTGGAGGAACCCCAGTGTTTCTCTTTCAGAGGCTGAGAGGTGATAAGTGCTTTGTGGTCTGATAGTAGGGGCGTGTAACTTGCTGCCTGGCCACATGTTTGAGCCCCAAATTCTGATACAGAAACTGCTCCTGAGAGACTGTGGGTTCTCATTCCACACCCCCAACTTGGCAGTGTTTCCAAGGGCCTAGCTGCTGCTCTTCGAGCCCTCATTCCCTTTGCCACCTGCCTGCCTTACACCTGAGGTGACTTGGCCTGCCTGCGGATGCTTGGTGGGGGCCTCAGGCCAACCTGCTCTGGCTGCCTTCCCTGCCCCATTCCTTCTTAAAAAAAGAAACAGATTTCAACACCAGCCTCCGTCTGTCCCCATCTGAAACCATTGGCAGGAGAGCAGCACTGCCTGCATCTCTGCTCCATCTCAGTCCCTCCTTGCCCAGGACAGCGGGGAAGAGGGCGAGTGTTTTGTCGTGATTCATTGATTTGAGGGTTTGGGGTTTTGCTTTGACTTCCTATGAACCAAAGCCTAGCACAAAGTGAACCCAAGTGCAGCAAGGAGCTTTAAATTTTTTAAATTTTAAGTGTGTTTCTGGCAGAATCAGAGGTCTTAAAAACCCTTCTGGTTCTCATCCCGAAGCCATTTGTCTCAGTTGCTCATGCCTTGGGCTCAGGAGAGGCTTAAAATAACTTGCCTATTCTGGAGGGTCCTAAGACGTTGGGAAGCAGTGCTTCAGGGTCTGCTTAGCAAATGCATGTTCCACATCTCCCGGTGCTCCCCAGCCAGGGCAGAGGGGGAGTGTTCTCCCGTTCACAAGTGAAGATGTTTGGGGCCAGGGAGAGACGAGCCAGGCTCTCCCGTCTCCTTTGTCCAGAGAGAATGCAGTTGAGTTGCAGGGAGCTCAGCGGCCTCCCCTGGGAATTGATGAAGGAGAGCAGTGTTTCCAGGGATGTGAGTGTGGCGGGGAGCCCTGGCCTCCTAGAAACAGGCCTCTCTTTGCTTCGCCATGCTCACCCTCATCTAGGGTGGCAGAGCTGGGCTGCTCAGGAGGATTCAAACGTAAACCAGATTTTCCCCCAAGCACCACTCAGGGATGAGAAAGCAGTGGCTCTGATTTCAGAAAATCTGTTCTCTTTCGAAATCCCTTTGCAAGGATAGGCAGTATTATCCCTGTTTTACAGAGGAGGAAACTGTAGGTCAGAGAGGGCAAGTAACTTGCCTGAAGTCACCCAGCCAGGAAATGGTTGAGCAGAGATTTGAACCCAGCATCATCTGACTCCAGAATTCCTTCTCCTTCTCCTCTTCCTTCTTTTTCTTCTCCAGCTGCTCCTCCCTCTCCTTTTTGCTTCACTCCCTTCAATAGATGTAAGCACAGGCCAGGCACGGTGGCTCCCACCTTTAATCCTAGCCCTTTGGGATGCCAAGGCAGGAAGACCACTTGAGCCTAGTGATTTTGAGTTCAAGTTCAAGACCAACCTGGGCAACATAGTGAGACCTCAGTTGTACAGAACAATTAAAAACTTATCCAGGTATGGTGGTGCGTGCCTATAGCCCCAGCTACTCAGGAGGCTGAGGCAGGAGGATTGCTTGAGCCCAGGAATTCAAGGTTGCTGTGGGCTATGATTGCACCACTGCACTCCAGCCTGGGCAACAGAGCAAGACCCTGTCTCAACAAAAAAAAAAAAAAAAAGAAAAGAAAATGAGTACAGGCCTTTAGCATTTATATTATCTCCTTATATAACCTCAATATAGAGCTGTTGTTATTATCTGTATTTTATAGAGGAGACAAGCTCAGAGAGGTTAAGTAACTTGCCCAAGGTCACACAGCTAGTAAGCAGTAAAGCCTGTCTGATCTTTCCTCCCGCATCACAATGGAAGGTGCTTTGGGGAAGGGGTGAAAGTGAACGTGACTCAGCTTTAGAGAAGAATGCTGCCTAGTGAGGGTGTGGCTGGCGTCTGGAAATAGCCAGGCTCAGGATTCTAAATGGGAATCCTGGCTGTCATCACAAGTGTCACTTTTAAATCCCTCCAATGTGCCCGAACTGATGGTTGGGCGTCCAGCCTTCCTGTGGGATGAAAGGGGCAAGAGAGCAGCCCCGTCCTGTGTCAAGCTGAGGCTTGGAGCTGCTGATGGAGCTTGATGAATAGGAAATAGGCCAGAGACACAATAAGACTCCCCTTGGCTAGGCCACTAGCGACACTGCTTTTATCTTGGCAAAGTCAGTGGCTTATTTTGGTTTGTTTCTCAAGAAATGTATCACTAACTGCTGGGGTCCGGGGACATTGTGTTTCCTGCACAGCACATGAGTATCTCAGTTTCCTCTCTCAGCTTCTTACTGGCTCGTTTCTAAAACCTCAGTGAACTGGTGGGTGTAATTCTCCAAGCCTGGCTGGGAAGAAGGGTAGGACCTGTCCAAGTAAACAAGAGATTTCAAAGGAGGCCTGCTCTACCTTAGCATAGGCCTTTCATGTTTTGTGCTTGGGTTTTGGCCTTGACCTTCTACCCCAGCATCCTGCCTGTCCCTGCTGTCTGAGGAGTAGTCCTTCAGTCCTTTTCTTTGAGATGGAGTCTTGCTCTGCTACCCAGGCTGGAGTGCAGTGGCACAATCTCGGCTCACTGCAGCCTCCATCTCCTGGGTTCAAATGATTCTCCTGCCTCAGCCTCCCACGTAGCTGGGATTACAGGCATGAATCACCACGCCAGGCTAATTTTTTTGTATTTTTAGTGGAGATGGGGTTTCACCATGTTGGCCAGGCTAGTCTCAAACTCCTGGCCTCAAGTAATCTACCTGCCTCAGCCTCCCAAAGTGCTGGGATTACAGGTGTGAGCCACCATACCCAGCTCATTTTTTTTGTATTTTTAGTGGAGATGGGGGTTTCACCATGTTGGCCAGGCTGCTCTTGAATTCCTGGCCTCAAGTGATCCACCTGCCTTGGCCTCCCAAAGTGCTGGGATTACAGGTGTGAGCCACTGTGCCCAGCCCTGAGCAGTCCATGTAAAACACAAGCCCAACCTGGTGGTTTCTCTGGTTTTTTTTTTTTTTTTTTTTTTTTTTTTTTTTGAGACGGAGTTTCACTCTTGTTACCCAGGCTGGAGTGCAATGGCACGATCTCGGCTCACCGCAACCTCCGCCTCCTGGGTTCAGGCAATTCTCCTGCCTCAGCCTCCTGAGTAGCTGGGATTACAGGCACACGCCACCATGCCCAGCTGAATTTTTGTATTTTTAGTAGAGATGGGGTTTCACCATGTTGACCAGGATGGTCTTGATCTCTTGACCTCGTGATCCACCTGCCTCGGCCTCCCAAAGTGCTGGGATTACAGGCATGAGCCACCGCACCTGGCCTGGTTTCTCTGTTTTAAAGCTTCTTTTTACTCTCCCATCCAGTGGGGCTGGGGAGGGCAAGCTCTTCAGCCAGCAGATGAAACCTTGTGTGTTCTAGTGCCTTCTTGCTTCACCGGTCCCATTTCCTGCCTCACTCCACAGCATCATACTGCATTTAGTTCGGTGAATCCCCTGTGCATTCTTAAACCTCTCCACCTTGCTGGCAAGTCAGTCTAGAATGCCTTTCTCAGCCTCTTGTTTGCTTGTGGCCTCCAGTTCTGTCTTGAAAATCCTGCTGATAACACCATCTCTTTGAAGCCTTCACTGAACTTCCCCTTCCTGACAGAGCTAATTACTCACTACGCTTTTCTGCTTCGGTATCTTGATTAGGCTTCCATTATTACAAGTAGATTATGGTGGGGTAATTACACGGCTAACCATCTGATCACCTACTAGGCCCTGAGAGCCATTTATCTTTTTTTTTTTTTTTTGAGACAGAGTCTAACTCTGACGCCCAGGCTGGAGTGCAGTGGCGCCATCTCAGCTCACTGCACCCTCCGCCTCCGAGGTTCAAGTGATCCTCCCACCTCAGCAGCTGGGACTACAGGCATGCGCCACCATGCCTGGCTAATTTTTGTATTTTTAGTAGAGACGGGGTTTCACCATGTTGGCCAGGCCGGTCTCAAACTCCTGACCTCGAGTGATCTGCCCACCTCCGCCTCCCAAAGTGCTGGGATTACAAGTGTGAGCCACCATGCCTGGCCCAAGATCCATTCATCTTTGTATCACATAGCTTAATGTCCACAATATGCAGGTACTCAACAAACCGTGGTCAGAATCAACCTACATGGATTTCTGGGGCCTTGCAGCTCATGGGAGTGGCTGTGTGAGGGCCCCAGTCAGAGGTGGGCAGCCTCCCTTTTGCTGTCTCTCCCACCGTAGGTTTGAGTCCCATTGCTCTCAGCACAGCTGAGTGTCCTGGTGGCTGCCATCATTGACCTTTGTTTTTGGCTGCTGTAAACTTTTGAGGTACTAAGGAGTTGGCAGCATGCAGATGGAGGCCATCCGTGGAGTTGGCAGCGACATGAGCGTGGGCCACTGGGAACGAAACAAGCTTTCTAAGTCTGCATCGCCATCAAGCCTGGCTTTTGTTTTGGCCCAGCAGCCACTGAGGCCTTCTCGGCACTGTACCTCCACGCCCCATGTCTGTTTGGGCACCCTTAACAAAACACCATGGACTGATGGCTTAACCAACAGAAATCTGATTTCTCACAGGCCTGGAGGCCGGAAGTCTAAGACCAAGGTGTCAGCAGGTTTGGTTTCTTGCAAGGCCTCTTTCCTTGGCTTGCAAATTTTTCTTTTCTGATAAGGACACCAGTCCTATTGGATTAGGGCCCACCCATATGACCTTATTTTACCTTAATCACCTTTAAAGGCCCTTTCTCCAAACACAGTCACATTCTGAGCTACTAGGGGTTAGGACTTCAGCCTATGAATTTGAGGGGGACACAGTTCAGGCCATCACACTCCTGCCCCTTCCTCAGAGGCAGGGGCCGAGGAATCTGGCTATGCTGCCTATGACCTTTAACCCTACAGGAAACTGGAGGGTTTGGGTTTTTCTCCTTACATGGGCAAGAGTGGATTTAATCCAAGACTCAAACATCTTTGGGCTCTAAGAGCGGCTGCTGCAGTGCTAATGAATGAGTCACAGGCAACACGGTGTCAGGTTGATAAAGGAGACAGGTATGAGCAGAGGTATTTAAAGCCTGGAAACCAGGAATAACCTTGAAAACAGTCAGCAGGGCCGCTGCTAGACAGAGTGGTTTACAGACAGCCCACAGTCCACACCACATGGCAGGCGGTGGTCTCACCCACTGCGTTCAGGGAATCAGGACGTCTGGGGTGGGTAGACATGCTGGGTAGTTCAAGGCATTTCCCAGAGTAGCTCTGGTTACACTCAGCTCTGCCTTCTCCCTGCCTTTAAAGCCAGCTGCTGCCTAAGATGGATTAGACCATGTGCCTTTTCTGAGCGAGGGAAGGATTGGGCTCAAGGGGGCTGGCTGAGGTCTGAGCTGGATGTTCAGTCTCTGCTTTGGTGTGGGTTGTTTATGGTTGTCAGGTGACAGGCCCTGCAGCTAAAGCCCAAGGTTACAGCGCAGAGAGCTGCTCTTTCCCTCCTTCACGCCGAGGCCCGGCACGCCATCGGGAGTTCCTAGGACCAGTGCAGCCTCAGCAGTGTGCAGGATCCCTGCCCCCTGGCAGAGGCCCCCACATGGCACCCTGGTCCCCTTTTCAGGGTCTTCATACAGACAGGGCCATTTGGCACCAGGCTCAGTCAAGGTGGGCCAGAGCTGTTGGCCTCAGGGCTGCTGTAGCCAGGAGGAGCTGGGAGAGAGTCTCGCTAGCTGGCACTGGAGGATAATCCACCCCGAGGCGTGCGCTCCATCACAGTTACCTGTGCCGTGGCTTTGCCTCTGACCAGGTGGCCTGAGCATACTTGCCAAAGAGTGAAGAATCCGAAGGGGCCTGCACCGCTTTTGTCACTTGTGGTACCATGGAGGGTGGAGTGGTTGAGCTGAGTATACCTCTTAGCTGCTCCAAGCCTCAGCCTGCTCATCTGTAGAATGGCCATGATGGCATCCATCAATTGAATAGTTGCAGGGGATTGAGTGAGATCACATGTGTGAGCACATGGTCCATGCTCAGCCAGTCACAGGCGTTATTATCATGGCAGAGACTGGGCTTCCTTGGAATATCCTCCATGAGCAGAGGTCCCGAACCCAGGGCAGGATCCAGATCCTTCTTGCCTCATTCCTGGCACAGCGGGTTGCCCTGCCTAGCCAGGATGCCTCCACGTAGCAGCTGGAGACCAAGCAGCAATTAGGTTTTCCCAGGCTCCCACTGAACTTGGGCATTTGGCTCCGCTGGAGTCATTCCCCTGGCTGTTTCAGGGCCTTGCCAAGGCAGATCGCTGGATGTCACCAGACCGGCAGTGGCGCCAATTAAAATGAGTAAGCATCCAGCATGCTGGGCTGGAGCCTTGCAGCCGAGCCTTGGTGCTTTCACTTCCTCAGCCCTCCGCGTTTTCATGGGGGGGATCCTGTCTGTTGCCTCAAGCCCCCTGCCATGAGATGCCGTCTCTTCCCGTCCCCCTTTCCGCCCTGCACACAAGGCGCTGACGCTCTGAATGACAGTCGTGGCAGCTGGGTGAGGGCTGGAGCACCTGCTGGGCTCCTCTTCCCCACTCTCCTTGGGGAGGGCTGAGTTCACATTTGCTCTGAGAGTACTTCATGAGCCAGAACCATGAACTGCTCAGCTCCCTCATCTGGGAGGGAGAATGGGAGGGCTTGGATGGCTCACAGCTGTATACCGCTGGGGGAATCTTGTTGCAGTGTCCTCTGCTGGGAGGTTTCAGATGACAGCAAGGTAACCCAAGAACAAACCTGGAGTGACATCAGTCTTGAGACAGCCCCCATGCCACCTTCCTGCTCTAGGAGCCCCGAGCGGCCCTCCCTTCTTGCCCTTTGCCGGAGTGAAGTCTCTGGTTCGGGCATCCTCTGGCTCTCACTCTTCTCCCCGCAGTCAGGTCAGCCTGGGTAGGGTATGTGCAGCCATAATCATGGCCTGTGGGTGTGGAGCCCCCACCGTGTGTCAGCCAGTGTCCAGAGTGCTTTGCTGCTGCTATCATTTCGTGCTTCTTCCTAGCAGATTTGGGAGGCCATTGCTTTCAGTATCACCTTACAGAAGAGGAAACGGAGGCTCCCAGAGGATAAAACTCATCCAAGGTCATGAAGCCACTTTGACTTCCATTGAACCCATATCTACTGACTCTAGAACTAGTCTCTTACCTAATGTGCCCTCCACCGTGAAGTAGAGCTCTGGGGAAGAGGTAGCATTTTAGACTGAATTTCTTTCTTTCCCAAAAGGAAGTTGGTTTCTATCTTTATCCTTTTTTTAAATTAAACTTTTATTTCCTCCAAGGCAATTATTCTAAACGGAGTTCCATACCTGGAGCTCCCTTTCATGTTGTAGAAATAGCACAGCTGATGGCATTTCATTGTGAAGCTGTTTTGGATCATCCCAGAGAAGCTCCGAGACAGGGCAAGTGACAACCAGACCACGAAGGACAGCCACGCTCTTGCCATCTGCAGAAAGTAGGCTTTTCCCCCAATGCACGCCTTTCCCCAGTTCTTCCTCTGCATAGAGGCATTTGGCTACTTTTTCCATCATGGTGGTTAGGACAAGAAAATGTGGGCAGAAAATGGGAGTTCTCAGGTGTCACAATTGGGGCATGGGAAAGGAAGGATGAGGAGGAGCAACTTGGAGCGTGGGTCGTGACGGTAGACTCCCAAGGCCAGGTGGGCTTGCTGAGGGCAGTGACCTCCCTGAGGTTGCTGACTCCCAGTGGCAGGTGACCCCACATCAGGGCTCACCTGGTGGAAGTCCCTGGACTGAGCCTGATAACCAAACTGGGGCCATTGGTGCTTATGTTGCCATTTGTACCGGGTACTCCTTATGCCTTGTTTGCTTTTGTTCAAAATGTTTATCTCCTTGTAAAACCTGCAGTTCTCTCCCTACCCCAGTCATGAGGCTCTGGCTCAGAGGAGGTATGAGATTGTAGCATGAGATCTGAGAGCTGGGCCGCCCTGGGGCCTGCTGGGCCAGGGGCATGCTGGGGACAGTGTGCGCTCTCTAAAGGGACAACTCATACTTACTCTGACTAATCATTGTCATGTAGGATCAGAGGCAGATTGCTAGCACATTTGCCAGTTTTTCAAAATAAATTAGAACCGATGTATGTGTGTGTGTGTGTATATATATATTTCTTTTTGAGATCTTGCTCTGTCATCCAGGCTAGAGTACAGTGGCACACTCTCGGCTCACTGTAAACTCCGCCTTCTGGGCTCAAGCGATTCTCCTGCCTCAGCCTTCCTAGTGGCTGGGACTACAGACACATGCCACCATACCCAGCTAATTTTTGTATTTTTAGTAGAGACAGGGCTTCACCATGTTGGTCTGGAGGGTCTTGATCTCTTGACCTTGTGATCCCCCCACCTCGTCCTCCCAAAGTGCTGGGATTACAGGTGTGAGTCACAGTGCCCGGCCCTAGAACCTTAATCAAAAGTCTTTTGATTCTTAAATAGTGACAGCCAATTCATATACATCTTCAGTGTAGCCAGCTGAGTGAAATCTGGTCAGAAGGCTGCCCTGTTCTGTCTGACATAGAATTTACTGATTCACCCTTTGTTTTCTCTTCGGAACAGACTACTTCAAATTAAGGAAAAGTATGCAAAACCAACCAACAAACCCTCCATGGTGCTGAGGTTATGTTTCTCTTCCAGTTGCTTCCAGTGGGAATCAGAACAGGTCAGGCAACCTCCTCTTTGCCCAAAGAAAGACCCGATTTCATTCAACTTTGGAATCAAAGCTGGGGCTGCAGGGTAGAGGTGTTGAGCCAGGCCAGCCAAGGGGAGAGCTGAAGCCAGAGCAGGTGGGTGCAGCTCCCAGGAAATCCTGCATCATTCTTTCCTGGTGCTTCTTTCCTTCTTTGTTACAGTTCACATGGCGCTATGGAGCACGCATTTTCTATTCTTCCTTCTTATCTTCATCTTATGCAACTTTAGACCACCATCTTTTTTTTTTTTTTTTTGAAGTGATTTGATTCAGGCTGTGACCTTTTGTTGTTGTTAGCTTGGACTTTGAGATATGTAATAAAGATTCAAGTGAGCATTAGAAGTTTTTTTAAAAAGTAGTGGTTTAACAAAAGAAAAAATTAATGGTTTAATAGCGAGTCTTTTTTCTTTAAATCGTCACTTTCTTGTCAACTGAATAAGCAGAGTTTTTTAAATGGCTGCACATTTAGGACTTAGAACCGCTGCCCTGGAAGTTAGAAGTGCGTCAAATGTAGTTCCAGCTTGATCTGGTGGGCAGTGAGACGAGCATAGCACACCCTTCTTTTGTGGTGTATAACTCTAGAAGGACTTAGGGGAGGTGGGCATGGCTTTCCAAGAAGGTGGAAGATGGGGGCAGGAGGAGATGGCACACGTCTGCTTGGTGAGGATTTGGGGTAGCATCCAGATTGGCTTTAGAGGGCAGGTTAAGCTTGAGTGTGCTGAGTGTCTAAGGAGATGAACAGCAAGTGAAAGACTCCCAGAAGAAAGGAGCAGCGGAGGAAAGGTGTGTATGTGCTGGAGTGGGTGGTGCATGAGTCAGGGTTGGGGAGAAAGGTTGGATCCAAATCTTGAGGGTCTCCTTGCCTGCACCCCTAGAGCCATACTGAAGAGGAGCTGGGCCTTCATCCTGGAGTGACAGAAAAGACCCAGGGCACTTTAGGCAGGGAAGTGACCATCGTTTTTTAGGAGAGCATCTGAAAATTCACTCATGCTGCTCTGCCAAGAGCGGTTGGCAATGTTGGCAAGACCAGGCAGTGTGGGGACGGCCCAGGGACATGGGGGCACCTGTTTTATTTTGCCTGAACAGTGTTTTAAGAGGCAGCATAACCAAGCAGGTGGTATGCACATGCAGCTTGGCACCTGCGTCTGCCACCCCCCAGCGTCCCATGTTTGTTACCTGCTTGGTGCCTGTAGGCATTTGGGTCTGTAGCCCCTGGATGAATTCTGATGGCACAGCCCTGTGGCTGGAGACGATGCAGCTCAGCCAGGGGAGTAGCAGAAGATCAACTGCAGACAGGTGTGACTTAGGGAGAGGTGGGAGTTTGGGGTGCTGGGAAGAGGGATCAAAGATCCCAGGGAGGGGAAACAGCATGGTCGAAGTAAGGAGAGGGCTGCAGTGAGTTGGATTGCCATTGTGCTCCAGCTTGCCTGGGTGACAGAATGAGACCCTATCTCAAAAAAAAAAAAAAAAGAAAAGGCAGGAACTCCTGTGAGACTCACACCATGGACAGGGCCAGAGACTAGCATGCTGGGGGCAGATTGGTTTTGGGTTGTGGTTAAGAGCATGCACGCTGGGGTCAGACCCGCTGAGTTTGAATCCAGCCCTGCCTTCTCCTGTTGGGACTTTGGCCAGGTGATGTAACCCCTCTAAACTTTCCATAAAATGACACTAACATTAGTGTTACCTTTTAGGATTGTTCTGAGGTTCATGCAAGATAGCATGCCTCACACAACTAGCACAGAGCCTGGCTTAAACCAGAATGAGCATTGGGTGGATGTCAGCCATTATGCTTAGGGTCGGGGTCAGAGCAGGTGTATCCTTTTTATGGAGCTCCGAAAACACTGATGGTAGGAGTTTGGACCTGGTTGAATTGGGCATGGGAGCTGCTAAATATGTTTGGGTCAGAAAGTACGTGATGACAGAGCGTCTTCCTGCTGACGTCTTGCCAGCTCGGGGTGCTGTCTCTAGCCACTGTGATAACCCCTGAGCTTAGAAACCCTGGGGTCGGTCAGCCCTGAATAGGAGTTACTTTTCTCCCTGGAGATTGGGAGGTGGATGGAGAGGAAACTTCCAGGTTGTTCTGCAGTAGTGGGAGCCAGATTTGGCATTTTTCTCTCTCTGTCCATCTTTCTGACCAGTCACTGAACTTCTCTGGGTCCTGGAAGCTCAGCTCAGTTCTTACTTTTTTTTTGAGTTACAGTCTTGCTCTGTTGCCCAGGCTAGAGTACGGTGGCACCGTCTCAGCTCACTGCAACCTCTGCCTCCCGTTTTCCTGTTTGCTTGCTTGCTTGCTTCCTTTCTTCTCTTTTCTTTTCTCTCTTTCTCGCTCTCTCTTTTTTTTTTTTTTTTTTTTT
>NW_016107323.1:10312500-10339842 GCF_001604975.1 Cebus imitator
CAGGATTTCTCCATGTTGGTCAGGCTGGCTTCGAACTCCTGACCTTAGGTGATTGTCCACCTCAGCCTCCCAAAGTGCTGGGATTATAGGCGTGAGCCACCAGGCCTGGCCTGCCTCCCAGTTTCAAGCAATTCTAGTGCCTCAACCTCCCAAGTACCTGGGATTACAGGCGTGCGCCACAGTATCCTGTCCATTTTTTTGTATATTTGGTAGAGATGGGGTTTGACCATGTTGGCCAGGCTGGTCTCAAACTCCTGACCTCAAGTGATTCACCTGCTTTGGCCTCCCAAAGTGCTGGGATTACAGGTGTGAGCCACCACTGCCTGGCCTGTTCCACTGCCTTCTTAAAAGTCTCTCAGGAAGGATCTGGACAATGCTGGGCAGATGAGGATTTTCACAGGCTCACCTGGCCTAGGGCCCGGCCCAGGAGGGTGCTCTTTGATGAGAAACATCCCAGCAGTATTGAGCACAGAGGAAGCAGTTAGTGAAAGAAAAGCAGAGCTGATGGGAGGAGGAAGTTTGACTGTGCCCAGCCCTGCCCCATGTCTCCCACTTTGCCCTTCCTAATCCCACCACACCCAACCCTTAGGATCAGAAAGTCTGTTGAAGTTCTGGGGCCACTCTCCTGATTAAAAAGGTGTGGCTTCTGTTTCCGGCAGATAAATTCCGGCTTTGTTCCAGTGCACTGACACAGCCCCTGAAAAACCATCTCGGTTTGATCAGGAAGTATTTTCAGACAGGCAGCCTACCTCTGATTTTATCATCCTCCTTCACGATAAAGCCTAGATGTTCTGCCTTTCCCCTTAGTGGAGAAACCTATCCACACTTCCAGTATTGAGGAATTGGTGTCTTGGAATACAGCTTGGGTATTTGGATTGCAAATTATTAAAAACATTCTGATCTCTTTGCCCCCTTAGCTGTAGAAGCAAGCAGAGAGCATCATATTACTGCAACAGCAGTGCTGTTTTTTGTTTTTTGTTTTTTTTTTCTTAAAAAGCATGATTTAGGGGTTCAGGGAACCTCCTAGGTGAACCTTTCAGTGACTTCCTGCTTCAGCAGCATTTGGAAGACTTGCAGATATCTCCCGTGAGTGCCACGTGGGTATGACCCCTGCTCTTTGCCCTGACAATCCAGTAACTGCATATCAGAGCGTCCTTTTTGCCACCTTAAATGACCAAGTCTTCCTAGAGCCATTCTTGTTACCCTCTTGGTAGAGACAGCAAGCACAGATTACGGTTGTTAAGAATGTGTGCTGTAACTTTATAGATGGTTATCCTAACAGCTCTTGCGGAGTTAGTGGTATTTATCCCCATTTTGCGGAGGTACAAGTTGAGGCTCAGTGAAGGAAGTAATCTGCAAAGGCAGACAACAGCGCAGTAGGGTTCATTCCTTCAGCAGATGTTGATGGGCTGCCACGTGCCTGGCAGACCCCCCAAGTAAGCCCAGGAAGAGTTTGTGGTGCCCCTTGCCCTCTAATCTCAGCCCTGCTGCCTCTGTTTTCAGGCTTTGCCTAGTAGGAGCATTTCTTCACCCAGGCCCTAGTAGCCTTGAAAGTTTCACTAAAAGCAGCATATAGATAAGGAAACCCTAAACCTAGACTACCTCAACCCTACCCTAGGCCAAGGTGTTTTTTTGTTTTTTTTTTTTTTTTTTTTTGACAGAGCCTAGCTCTGTTGCCCAGGGTGGAGTGCATTGGTATGACCTTGGCTCACTGCAACCTCCATCTCCTTGTCTCAAGTGATTCTCATGCCACAGCTTCCCGAGTAGCTGGGATTACAGGTGTGTACCACCACATCCGGCTAACTTTGGTATTTTTTGTAGAGATGGGGTTTCACCATATTGGCCAGGCTGGTCTTGAACTCTGGGCCTCAGGTGATTCGCTCGCCTCTGCCTCCCAAAGTGCTGGGATTACAGGCATGAGCCACCATGCCCAGTCGAAAGTCTTAAAACATGGACTGTTTATACAGTCTCATTTAATAATCACATCATTTCATTAATTTTCTCATTTAAACCATTCACTACTAAACTGCCCCCTGGGCCGCCATGTCTCTTGCTTCTGATATCATCCTGCTTTTTTTTTTTTTTTTTTTAGACAAAATCTCACTCTGTTGTCCAAGCACGAGTGCAGTGGCGCAATCTCAGCTTGGCTCACTGCAACCTCCACCTCCCAGGTTCAAGCAATTCTCTTGACTTAGCCTCCCGTGTAGCTGGAACTACAGGCATGTACCACCATTCCTGGCTAATTTTAGTTTTTTTAGTAGATACAGGGTTTCACTGTGTTGGCCAGTCTGGTTTCAAACTCCTGACCTCCTGATCTGACCTCCGCAGCCTCCTAAATCCCCTAAAATGCTGGGATTACAGGCTTGAGCCACCTCACCTGGCCCCTCCCGCTTTCTTCCGCTGAAAGCCTTTGGAGCCTTCTCTAACCCATGAAGATAGTGGTTGTGTTTCCACAGCCTCTCATTCTCCGTGTATGCTGTTTACACTTCATTCTCTGCCCTCCACTGCACACAGACCCATTTGCTCCCCAGCACTGGGATGCAACAGATTTGATGATTGAATCAGTGTTTGTTTTGTGCCGTGATGGATTGTGAGAAAATGGAGTTTTGATGAATTAGGTAATTTAAAATATGGGAGGGAGCCAGGCACAGTGGTTCACCCTATAATCCTAGCACTTTGGTAGATTTTGGTAGACCAAGGCACGAGGATTGCTTGAGGCCAGAAATTTGAGACCAGCTTGGACAACATAGTGAGACCCCCATCTCTACAAAGAAGTTTAAAGAAAAATTAGCCAGGTGTGGGGTTGCACGCCTGTAGTCTCAGCTACTTGAGAGGCGGAGGCATGAGGATTGCTCGAGCCCAGGAGTCTAAGGCTGCAGTGAGCCACGATCACACTATTATACTACACAGCCTAGGCAACAGAGTAAGACCCTGTCTCTAGAAATGTATATGTATACACATACATATTTCAAAATAAAATATGGGTGGGAGGGCTAACTTTGGCAAAGAATCCTTTCATAGTATGAATAATACCCACTGTGTTCATCCAGCATCAAGCAGGGTTTTGTGAATCCTGCTCCCCTCAGTTAGGGCTCACCCAGTTTGCAAGTTTCTTTCTTATGTCTCCCTGATGCCTATATGAGATGGCAGGGCAGGGCAGGGCAGGGCAGGAAGGTAGAGGCGGAAGCCGGTGTAATGCCTGAGTGTTAATGGCTGTTGTTTTGGGTGCTGGTGTTTTGCACAGCTGTGCCTCTTTCTGGTAGTACAAGTTTTGCAAAGGCAGGGACCATGTCTCTTCTTCTCATACTCTGGGCACGTAATAGACATGAAATTGCATATCTGAGAATGAGTCAGTTTCCAAAAACATCCAGAGTCCCAGGTAACTGTCACAGCTAAATCAGCCCCTGGAGCCATTGAGGGGTGACAAGGAGACTCACACGTGATCAGATCAGAAGTAGCCCAGCAGGGCGTGGCATTGCTGCCTCTAGGAACAGCCTACTCTTTGGATGTTCACGTCTCTGCTTCTAGCTTTGAACTCCCTAGGAGCCCACACGTGTCCTGTAATAGCCATATCAGCCCTGGGTACTCAAGCCCCACCTTCCCTCCATCTGAGCTTCCCTACCACCGCCCTACCATTTGTAGACTGCCCATCTCTCTTTTTCGTCTCTCTCTTTGTTAGATTGGGATTTTATTTTATTTTTTCCTAACTCTTTTAGCTCTTGCTGAAAACCAGCTTAGGCAGAGTGACCTGTGCTCAGTGCTGGCTAATGGCTTGGAGCCGCTCCAAGTTGCCGGCTGTGCTGCCTTTCACTTGTGGGTGGTCGTCGGCAAGCGTGATGTCTTCTCTCTGTGACTCTCGAGGGGCCTCTCTTCTTGCGGGCTCGGCTGTTCACACTTGGCTGGCCTGCCTGGTTGTTTGGAATTGCAGTTTTTACTGCACAGCCTGGAGCCAGTCTGGTAGCCTCAACAGGGCTCGGATTTTACAAGTACTAAAGTCCATTCAGCCTGCAGCCTAGTTGGCCCATTTGATTTTGTTACATGTTGTTTTTCGCTATTTCCACTTGGAGACCAGACACCGTCCAGAGTGTGTGGGGACACAAAAGTCTAGAGATGGAGGTGGCTTGGGAGATTCTTAGGCTGTGATGAATGTGTGCCTGTTGAGGAGTGATGGTACTTGCTGATGTCTACGACAGGTGAACATTTCCTGAGTGTCACTCAGTTGGCTGCAAAGGATGGGGTTGAATTTCTGGCATCCTCTCTTGATAGCTGAACATCCTTGAATGAGGAGCTAAGCTTGTTTTTCCTAAGATGCAGTTTCTTCATCTGTAAAATGGGGATACGAATGTCTCCAGTCAGAGTCTCAGCCCATGAGTAGGTAATAGAGGGACTTTCTGCGTTGAGAGTGTGAATCTTTCCTCCTATCTCATGTTCTCCCTGTTCCTTGTAAGGGATGTGTTGGTGGTTTGCATTTCCTTGAGTGTTGTAGCGGTCGAGGGGCTGTAGTTAACTTCCTTGATTACTTACAAGGAAGTTGTGTTGTGTTGCAGAATTAAGAATCAAACAGCTCGGTCTCCTCCTGTTTTTTTTTTTTTTTTTTTTTTTTTTTTTTTTTCTCGCTTTGTTGCCCAGGCTGGCGTAATCTTGGCTTACTGAAACCTCTGCTTCCCAAGTTCAAGTGACTCTCTTGCCTCCCGAGCAGTGGGGATTACAGGCACCCACCATCATGCCTGGCAGATTTTTGTATTTTTGTAGAGATGGGTTTTCACCATGTTGGCCAGGCTGGTCTTGAACTCCTGACCTCAGGTGATCTGCCTTCCTTGGCCTCCCAAAGTGCTGGGTTTACAGGTGTGAGCCACCGTGCCCGGCCACTCCTGCTCATTCTTTAGGGTGGCCTCTTGATTTCCATTGTATTTTCTTTTATTCACAATCCTGCTTTTGGGCTGCCTTCCCCACCAACAGAAAGGGAAACTGAGGCAAAAGGAAGGGAAGGCTGAGGGCAGTCCCTGGCCACTGACTGCATAGGAATTCGGGGCCCTAGAGAAGTGGCGGGCCTAGGCCGTCAAGCTCTCTGTGGGATGTAGATGTCCCCCAGCTGTCACTTCCCCGCAGTGCCGGTGCCTCATGGCTGCCTCGCCCCCTTGTTGCTCTTCTTCTGAACAAAGCTGCCTGCAGCAGCAGCAGATCCAGGTGCTGGGGCGTGGCCAGTGTTCACGGAAGCTGGGTCCAGCCCACCCCCAGGTGCTCCTGGTTAAAGGCTGGAGCGGCCCTTTGATCTGTGCTGCGTGGACGCCATCAGTTGATACATCAGTAGCCTTCATGCAGGTTGAGTCTCAAGCCAAACTTGTTTTTCCGAGCACTGGCTTTCTGTTGACCTCTTGCAGGGCAACCAGAGAGCACCAGTGCACAGTGGAAAATGCCTTTAATCTCCGTTTGCTCTTCTCCAGCTCCTTTCCCTGTCCCTGGGTGTTTCACAATTAGCATTTCAGATGCTTCCAAGTGAATATGGAACAGATGTTCGCACAGGTGCTGTACTCTTCACTGGGTAAACAGTGGCGTTTGCATGCCTCTGTGTGTGTGTGTGTGTGTGTCTATGTCTATGAGACAGCAGGAAGCGTAGGGCCTTTACAAATGTTTTTTAAAGCATCTGAAACACTTTACACATGATGGGTACTCAATAAATACTTCGTGAGTGAGTGAGCAGCAGCAGGGAAAGCCCTTTGTTTCATGATAAACCCAGTGGCGTGGGAGCAGAAAGTACAATTCCAAGTTGGGTCTTGAAATTCATGGACTAAAGAAGAAGCCATGTCCTGCCTCACCAAGAAATTACCCGTGGACATCTGGCAAACCGTGGGGCAGGCCATAGGGACAAGACACAGTTCTCCATCTCAGGAAGGAGGATTAGACAATAAAAATGACCGTGGCGGCCCCTGGCAATTTAACCTGCCTCGCGAACGTGAGCTGGCCATGGCTCCCCTGGAAAAAGGAACTTGCGGTTTTGTCCGTGCAGAATGTTTGTAGATGGGTTAGGGAGTTACAGGACCGACTGCCTTGGTTGTGTCTTTCCAAGTAGCCACTGGTCAGGTTGCTCCACACAGTTAGTCCCCCGTGGTGCAAGGCTAGGCCCTCGGCATGGCTTTCTGCCTGACCTACACCTCCAGCCTTGTGGAAACAGTGGTGGGAGAGGCGAGGGCTTGGCTGCCCATTGTTTCCTCCCTCTGTGACCTTGGGCAAGTCACTCAGCCTCTCTGGGCCTTAGTTTCCCCCTCTGTAAACTGGGGATAATAATCAAGTCTTGTTTGTAGGGGCTTTGTATGCTTCGAAGAATTAATTAATGTAAAGCCCTTACGACCGTGTCTGGTGTAAGTGAGTTCTGAGTGCGAGCTGCAGCTGTTACCATTGCCCACTGCATCATCCTGGTCTCTGGTCTGTGGTGCTTTAAGCTTTAGAATTACTGAATCCTCTGCAGATCCCCAGGTGTGCCCTGCTGTTCAAGTCTCTGTGCTGTCTGAAGGACCTTCCTTGTTTCTGGAATGTGCCGCTCACCTCATCTCCGTCCACCCTGTGAACACCTCCTCATCCCTCATCTTTGAAATGCTAGCCCTGGCATCACCCTTAGTCCTTCCCTATAGTCTGAGCTACTCGGGAGACTGATGCACAAGAATCACTTGAACCTGGGAGATGGAAGTTGCAGTGAGCTGAAATCATGCCACTGCACTCCAGCCTGAGTGACAGAGCAGACCCTGTCTCAAAAACAAAATAAATAAAACTACTTCCTCCCATTCTCTCTCCCAAGTTACCATGTGATTTATGAAGACTAGAGAGGTGTTCTAGGTGGTGTTTGCGACCTCAGGATGTCTGCTGTGAGTTCCTCATGTGGGCAGTTAGGGAGTGGGCCCCGCAGGCTGCAGGCACCGCCCGGTGGATTCCATGTGCTCGTTTCCCAGCCCCTCTTTCTACCTGCAGTTCTTCTCTGCCGCCTCCGAAGAGCCTATTTCTGATCTGCACCCCTCCTGCCTTTCCACGTCCTTTGCTCTCCATTTAGAGCATTGCTGCTTGCTTCCTTGCTCCATTTCCTGCCAGTTCCAGGCTCCCCCGGCCAGGCCTCATGGATGACAGGGAATCCCTCTGGCCCTGGCCACTTCGGTCCCTGTCAGGTGGCCAGAAACAGAGTTGGAGGAGACACAGGACATTATCCTGACCACTTTCACACCAGAGTCCTTCCCTCTAGAACAGGGCTTGACCCGTGGTACTGCCCCGTTGAGCCTTTCTTTTTTCCTTTCCTCCTTTGGCTTCAGCCTTTGGCAGGACAGATCTTGGGCTGGGGGCCAGCAATTCAACTGGGAGGGCTCCGTGCCAGTTCTTGCCTTTCTGGAGGTCGGTGCATTGGCCCACGGCTCTGCCTGGGTTTGGGGCCTTTACTAACGTGTGTCGATAATGCGGGTCTACCTTCCACACCATCTTGCAACCAATTATCAGAAAGAGAAGGCCCGAGCAGGGGGACGTGCATTTTGCTTTCTTTTGGCATGTCGTCTCATGCTAGATTTTTATCTGGGGGCCTTTGAAGAGCCAGCCGGCACAGAAGCACGGTGGCGATGCTGTGCCTGGAAAACTCATCAGTGTCACTCTGGTTTATTTTCCTCTCCTCTTTGAGCTCTTTCCCATGGAGTGGGGCTCTCAGTGACAACTGGCAAGCGGCGGGGTGGTTGCTCGTTGTCATTCTGGTAGGCGCTGGTTTCCGGAGGGCTCTGAGCGCTTTGTGGGCATTCGCATTTGTCTCTGCGATGCCCGGAGCACGGTTGGCACTGGTCCCAGTTTCTGGATGAAGAAACTGAGGCTCTGGGGATTAAGATCATGAACTGGGGAGGGCAGAGGGGGCACAGCTGGAGTGAACGTGGGTGTCCAGGGTTCCGTTTTGTCTCACAGGATGTGCGAGGGTGTGCGTATGTGTGCGTTTTGAGAATGTGTGAGGTTGTGTGTTTAAGAAAATGAGGATGAGGCTGGGCATGGCGGCTCATGCCTGTAATCCCAGCACTTTGGGAGTTGAGCTGGGTGGATGGCTTGAACCCAGGAGTTGGAGACTAGGCTGGGGAACGTGGCGATGAGAGCTCATCTCTACAAAAAAAATACAAAAAATTAGCCGAGCATGGTGATACATACCTGTAGTCCCAGCTACTTGGGAGGCTGAGAGGGGAGAATCGATTGAACCCAGGACGTAAAGGCTACAGTGAGCCATGATTGCACCACTGCACTCCTGCCTGGGCGATGGAGTGAGACCCTGTTGTAGGGTCCAGCCCTATAGGGTTCTGTGAGCCTCTCCCAGCTGGTGCGGAGAAATTGCAGAAATAAAAGGCGCAAGACACGGAGATCGAGAAAAGAGAGTTTGGGCCCAGGGGTCCACTGCTACCTAAATCACGGACCAGGAGTGGCCCCAATGCTGGGACACTCTCACTTTTATTGAGTTGCAAATCTAGGGACAGGGTAGGTAGGGAGACTAGGGGCAGGGTAGATAGGGCTTGGCAGTGATAGGGTCAAGTACATCACGTGTCATTCAGGTAGGGGCCCAGGAATTTCTGACACCTGAAGTAAGGTAAGGAGCATAATGCATCAGCACTTTTTCCATGCTTATCAAGAAAGAACTAAAACGTTAAGATTTACATTACTGTTACTGATTATCTTTTCCAAAAAAAAAAAAGGAAGCAGGTGCAGAAGCAGAGCATGAGAGTAGACATGGAACGTGACCACTGAAGCCCAGCATCACATAGAGACAGTTATGCCCCCGGATGTCTGCGGGTCTCCCTGACAGCCATTAGGCCTTATCACAAGAGCTTGGAGAAGTGGAGTTTTCTCCAAACATCCCCAGGAAGGAGACATCTCGGCCATTTTGGACATCTCCTTCCCTAGCTGCTAAACAGGGCGCTTTCACAGTGCTGGCACTGCCGCACAGCCCAGGCACCCTCCAGCAGCCCTTATGTGACAGAGGACTTAAAGCATGTTGCCTTAGTGTCATTCATTTCACAGTGTCACCCAGGTTCCCACTTCCAACCTGAGAGGCCTTAGTAAAATAATTAAGATCACCGGGCCGGGCGCGGTGGCTCAAGCCTGTAATCCCAGCACTGTGGGAGGCCGAGGCGGGTGGATCACGAGGTCAAGAGATCGAGACCATCCTGGTCAACATGGTGAAACCCCGTCTCTACTAAAAATACAAAAAATTAGCTGGGCATGGTGGCGCGTGCCTGTAATCCCAGCGACTCGGGAGGCTGGGGCAGGAGAATTGCCTGAACCTAGGAGGCGGAGGTTGCAGTGAGCCGAGATCACGCCATTGCACTCCAGCCTGGGTAACAAGAGCGAAACTCTGTCTCAAAAAAAAAAAAAAAAAAGAATTAAGATCACCTATGAATAAGATCACATATGAATAACTAATAACTACTATGGTTATATTTCTAGTTACTTTCTTCATTATTTACATGGAAATAGGCTGAGGCCTTTTGCTCCTGCCTCCGTGCTTATGGGATCTCCCCCCTACACCTGTCTCCGTAAAAAGAAAGAAAGAAAACAAGACTGGAAAGGAGACAGGTTAGAAACGGGGTAGGCCCTTCAGTATCACCCTGCCCGAGAACAGTCATTCTCTGCTTTTTCTGATCAGAGCTTTCTCCCAGGAGGGGCTTGTAGCCCTTTTATCCAAAGCAATCTCTGGCGCGGGCACCAAAGAAAGGTCCCAGCGGTTTACACAGCCCGGGCCGCCCCCTCGCTTGCTGGGTGGGGGGTGGGTTGTGGAAGCCTTTCCCTCCTGCCCACTCTTTCCTGCTCCTCCCCCACACATCTTTATGGCCGGCATATGGAAACTGTTTCTATTTATCTGGCACCACCAGGACGCTGCTGCACGCTGTGCTCCAGCGAACGGAAACCTTGGATTCCCCGCAGGATCATTTCCGATGTGGCGTGCAAAGCAGCCAGCTGTTTTGCGGGAGCGTCCGGGCCCTGTGACATCCCTGTGACATCAGTATGGGGGAGTGTTACCATGTGTGCAAACAGGTCATCCCGGTTTGTCCGCCTGTCCTCTGCACCAGGACGTCTCTCCGGCTTTGAGTCAGAGTTTGGGTTGTTATTTTGTATTCTCATGCCGTTCAGCTGTTTCTTTCTACTCCTTCCCCTTCTCCGAGTGGTTTTACGTTCTCTCCTTTGGGCTGATTGCCAGAATTCAGGGAGGGAAGTTAAGGGGCTGGTACCACATAAATCTTCAGTGGCCAAAGTCTGCGTGTCTGAAAGCCTGCGCCTGTCGTTTTGGTCTGGTTTTCCCAAGACAGCTGTCTGCCCAGGGCACCAGAAGAGCAGGACAAAATGTTGCCCTTCGTGGAACTTTCCCCAGAGGCACAGAACAGAGGCGCAGAATGCGATCTTCCTGGTTGCCAAAAGCATTCCTGGTCAGCCTCCTCTATTCCTTTCTGAAACCTGTTCGTGGAGCTTGCTGGCTGCAGGAGCCAGGGAGGCTGTGAATCCCGCCCGCCTGCCGCGCTGCCGCTTGCCTCCCTCCTTCCCCTGTCTGACCTGCTGCCTCCCCGGAAAGGTGGACATGCAGAAGTGCGGGCTAGCTGCCGGCCTTCTAGAGGAGGCAGTGGAGGGCCAGCTCCCAGACAGCCCTGTGGTGAGGTCGTCCTGTCTCCTTGAGCTGGGCTCCTGCAGTGTGCCCTGGTCCCTGCCTTTCCGGCTGGCCTGGAAGAACCCGTTCTGCTCTGGGCGAGAACAGTGCCAAGGTCAGAGGCCATAGGTGTTGCTTCTTCCATGGTCTGTAATGAGCACACAGAAGAGGGGGCAGGGCTGGGCTGGGGTGATGCGGGTGAGCCCGCCTGGTGGCTTGGTTGGCTAGGACGCTTCCTGTGCTTTCTGCGCCTGGTATGCCGAAGATGTGAGTGCCAGTCGTTTACCTGGAGGTTCTGCCCAGGGTCTGTGGGCAGTTGGAGGTCAGGGCAAGCCCCCCACCCCGGCCACTATAGCAGGTGGGTGAGAACAACTGTTGGCATTCAGTGCTGCCCAGGTAGAGGTCCTGGGGCCAACCCAGTAGGCACAGCGGGCTTCAGTGGGGCAGACCAGCCTCTAGCTTCACACACAGTGCTGGCCTTCAGGGCAGCTGGGGGCCCCTGCACACCCTCTTACTTCCCGCACGGAGGGTTTTCATTCTGAGGAAACTGGGTCTGCTGGAATTGGTTTCCCAGCAAGCAGGGGCTTGGTGTCCCAGATGCCACTCCATCTGCACTCACAGGCTCACACTCTGATTCATCAGGACTTGGCCCTCGTTCTGGCCCTTTCCCCTTTGACCTGCCCCTTCTGTCCCCTGTCTTCCCTTTTTCCTGGGCCTGAATGTCCTCCTCAGGAACCTGCTGAGCCTTCAAGCATACCTTCTGCGGGAACAATGCAGCACTTGGGTGAAAGCATTTCCATTGCCTCTCTGGCCACTTCTGTAACCTCATAAGAGGGTTAGGCACATACAGGGCAGGGGATTAGCACCCCACAAGGGAGCCCAGCTCCACCCTGTCCCTGCCGTGCCCTGGACTTGGCTGGCACAGCTGCACTGCTATGTGAAGGCCACATACAAAAGGAACAGAACTGAACCGTGGCTCCTTGCCTTCCATTCGCTCCCCTTCTATAATTCCTAAACGTGCAGCCCAGTTGCTCGTGCCTGGGTGTGAAGGAGGCCCTTTGCCATCACCTGTGGCTTTCTTGAAAAGTCCCTAGGTGGCCGGTGTCACCCCAGGCCTTTCATCCCTCTCCCTGTGTGGAGAAACGAGTGATTGTGCTTTGCCTTTTGGGACCACATGGGTATGTCAAGTCCTGTTTTCTGAGGTTGAATGGTTAGGAGCACAGAACAAAGTCTGGCCTGGGAGGGGGAGCGTTCACTGTTCTTTCACCTTCGCTCTTGAGTCATATTTTCCCCTTTCCCTTTTAAGGTTCTACCCTGAATTACTCTTCCCCAATCAGCCCCTCTTCAGCAGATCCTTAAAAGAAGGATCTTTCCAAGAACAAACTTACCAAGTCACACCCCTTCGTAGCTCCCTTTGGTGCTGCCCACTGCACCCCAGGTGGAGCCCGCCCTCTTCCTGAGGCCTGCCGAGTCTCAGGGATGGCTCCTTGCTCTCCGCCTTCCAGGCCCTGGCCATCCTTAAGTGCCCCATGGGGGTGTGCGGAATCTCTGGGGAAAGCAAGACCTTTCCTTTCACTTCAATTCAGACATGTTTGCTGACACTTACACATTCTATCCTGCGCTGTTCTGGGGGCTGGGAACAGCACAGTGACCAAAACCAAAGTCCCTGCCCTCATGGAGCTGACATTCCGGTGGGGACAGGCCCATGAGTAAACAGGTACCTGTCAGGTGGTGACAGCCCCAGGAAGAAGCCTCAGTGGTTTGAGGGGACGGAGTGATGTGGTCTCACTTTGTAGGGGAGGCCAAGGGCAGCCTCTGATAAGATGTTTGGGTGGAAAACTGGAGGGTGAGAAAGTGGCCATTCAAAGATCGGGAGGCAGAGGGAGCAGTCCATGCGAAGCCCTCAAGGCGGAGTGTTCCAGGCAGTACAGCAAGGAGGCCAGTGTGGCGGCAGCGCGGGGCAGGTGGGACGAGGCGACTTGGAGAGGTCGTAGATCAGGTTCCAGGAGACCTTCTGATCAAAGGAGGCTGGGGCATGTTTAGGGCAGAGGAGTGATACCATTTGGCTTAGTGTTCTTGAGGATTGTAATATTAAATGAAAAAGTTTACCTAAACACACACACACACACACACACACACACCCCAGATTTCTCTGACCGGTGCCAAGAACGGGCCACAGTGGGTAGAACAGAGAGTAGGGAGACAGAGCAGGGATTGTGCTGATCAGGGGAGAGGTGGTTTGGGCCACAGTGTGGTGGAGGAGCTGGGAGAGTGAGGTCTTGTGGTCCAGCCGTAGCCCCTGTTTGTGGGCCCTTCAGCTGATTGTGGGAGGGGAGGAGCCTCCTGATTCCTGAGGCTCCTCCTGCCCCAAGATTCTCTGTTGGTGCAGCTGTTCCATGTAGCAGTGGTATGGCCAGGAAAATGTGGTCTCAGTCACCCCAAGGCCTTCTGTGGCCCCCAAGTCACTTGTACTCATAAGAGTGCATCCCAAGAGCACTGGCCAATAGAGGGATGGTCTTTGCAGGAACCAGCCACGTGTTCTTTGATTTGGGTCATAGATGCTGAGCCTGTCTCACAGCTGCATGCTGTTCATCAGAAGAGACAGTGGCCAGCATACCCCACAGCAGACGGTGGGTCAGCAGAGCCACCCCCCACATTTCTCTAGTGAGAGGTGAGTGGCAGGTGATTGTGTGAAGGAAAGCCCTAGATGGGGGTCCAGGAGGCCTGGGTGCCAGACCTGGCGCTGTAACCAGTTGGCCTTGTGTCACGGGCACATCACATTCCCTGCCCTCAGTTTCCCCATCTCTAAAAGGTGGGCATTGAGTCAGGTGATCTGTAGGATCTGCTCTTGACCTGACAGTCATTGCTTCTAAGACAGCAGCAGAAAGTGCCCCAAAATTCACGCAGGAGAGCTGTGCAGTAGGGCTTCCCACTCTGCGGCAGAGGACCTCTCCTTTCATAAACCACAACAAAAACGAAGTACTAGGAAAGGGAAGTGCCGCCCAGTGTCGCCTGCGGTGATGGCCTCTACACACCGGCTCTGGTTCCTAGGTGCTGCGCATCCCCAACCGTAGTACACCATTCATGGACTGTGCAGACCACGCAAATAACACCACCCGCGGTTAGCAGAGTGGTTCCGAGAACAGACCTCATTCATTCTCTAGCTCCATCACTTTCTAAATGTGGGAGCCCCTGGGCAAGTTGACCAATCTCTGTGCTTCCAACCCATCACCTGTGAAATGGGGATACTGATGGTATCCACCGCCTATGGTGGTTGTGAGGATGAAGTTATTTCACCTCCAAAGTGCTGAGAGTAGTGCCTGGCTCACAGAATTTGCTCCGCAAGTGTTTGTGTGTGATATTGTAGCTGAAGCTGAGCTGCTGAGATCTGGGCTAGATTTCGGGGCTGCAGTTAATTGGGAGGTGGGAGAGGGACGCATGTGCTAAGAAAGATGCAATTGACCTCCCTAAGCAGTGAGGCAGTGTTTGTGGAAGGCTTTTGGTGCCAGCAGGATCTAGACAGCTGGGCCCTGCTCAGATTGTGGTACTGCCAGCCCTCCAGACAGCTCCACAGTTTGGAGCTGCTTCTGAAGCCATCTGCACCCACCTGCCTGGTCCCCTTGAAGCCGCCACATACCTGTAAATGTGTAGATGCCACAAGCTGCAGGGGCGGCTAGTCCAGCTCCTCACTAGCTGGTAAACCTCTTCTCTGTTGAAATGTCTATGACCAACAGCTAAAGAGCCCCTTTTTGAGGCCACGTGGCGATGGGGTGCTCACTGCCTCTGCAGACAGGTGTCCCTGGAGGGCAAGGGCTACCTAGTTCCTACAGTCCCTACCAAGGGCCCAGTACCTAGGAGCTGCCCTTGGGACTACCTCTCACCCAAACCAGGGGCAGGAGCAACCCTGGGAATGTTTGCTAAACAAAGGAGTAGATAAACAGGCCAGTTGTTTGTCTTAGAATATTTTTTTTAGGAATTATTTCCCGGCCAGGCACGGTGGCTCACGCTTGAAATCCCAGCACTTTGGAAGGCCAAGATAGTTGGATCACTTGAGGTCAGGAGTTCAAGACCAGCCTGGCCGCATGGTGAAACCTTGTCTCTTCCAAAAAATACAAAAAATTAGCCAGGTATGGTGGTGCACACCTGTAGTCCCAGCTACTTGGGAGGCTGAAGCATGAGAATCGCTTGAGCCTGGGAAGTGGAGGTTGTAGTGAGCTGAGATTGTGCCACTGCACTCCAGCCTGTGAGACTGTCTCAAAAAATAAATAAATAAATAAATAAATAAATAAATAAAAATTTTAAAAATAAAAATAAAAGAACTATTTCTGGCCAGGAGCAGTGGCTCACACCTGTAGTCCCAGAACTTTGGGAGGCAGAGTCAGGTGGATTGCTTGAGCCTAGGAGTTTGAGACCAGCCTGAGCAACATGGCAAGACCTCATCTCTACAAAAAATAAAAATTAGCCAAGCGTGGTGGCACATGCCTATAGTCCCAGCTCCTCGGGAGGCTGAGGTAGGAGGATGGCTTGAGCCCAAGAGGTTGAGGCTGCAGTGAACCATGATGGTGCCACTGTACTCCAGCCTGGGCTAAAAAAAAAAAAAAAAAAAAAAATTATTTCCAAATGGAGGCCAAAGCAAGAGGATTGCTCACGTCCAGGTATTTGAGTCCAGTTTTGGCACCACAGTGAGACCCTATCTTTAAAACTAAAAATAAAAGTAAAGAGACTTATTTCCAACTCACAGATTTAGATTAAAATAACAGATACTTATGTACCCACTTCTAAGGAAGCATGGCACTGACTTGCGTATTTCCGTCAAACCTGACAAAGTTAAAGCCCTCTCTGCTGGTCCATCATTTCTAGTTATTAGAAAGCCCTTCCTCATACCTAGCAGAAACACCCTGTGAAGTCAATTCCCGAGTCCTCATTCCACCATTGACAGCACTGCCACGTACCTGCCCTCACCCACCAGCCACCTGTGGTCTGTGGCCACGGGGCGCACGTTTTGTCTCTGTGGTGCTCGCTGTCCCATGGGGGCAGCCGGCTCCCTGCATCCTTGGCTACCTGTTGCCTTTGACGGCTAGCCCATGAGGCCCAGGCTGCAGACCCACCTGCCTGGTAGGAGTTTGGTACAGGAATAGGAAAAAGGGAGAGAGCTATAGCAGGAGTCGTTTCTAAAACTCTCTCCTGTCGTTCCAAGGAGTCAGTCTTTTTCTGCAGGCAAGCCATGGAAGGAATTTAAGTAGCAGAGTGACACTGGCAGACTTCGGCCTTACCAGATTCATCCTGCCTCAAGGGGCCTGGGTCAGGTGGTCAGGAAAGGCCTGGACAGTGAGAGTGAGTCCAGATTGCTGCAGGCTTTTAGGTGGGAGACAGGAGGTCTTAAAGACCTCTTGAGTAGAGATGGGAGAGAGGAGACCTTTCCAGACCTGGTGAGTGACAGGCCATGAGGAGTGAAAAAGAAGATGGGATTAGGATTTCTGGCTCTGAGGACTGTCCTCCCAGGGCAGCCAAAATTCTGCTCCTTCCTGTCTCAGTGGTTCTTGTGGATTTCCGCTGAATGGATCTGGCTTTTGTGGCTTTGAAGGGTTGTATATTGGGGAAGAGGGACTATCTCTCACCCAAACAAAGACACCTAAAGATAGCAAGGGTTATCTGCTCCAGGAGAAACCTGCTGCTGGGAGTGTCAGTGAGGCCTGTTAGCAAGGAATGGCCTGCGCCATGGGATGCATCGGGCCACCTGGTGCCAGGGTGCAGCGGTGTGGGTGGTGAGGGATAGGGGAACTGTTGAGGAGGACCAGACATCTTTTCCCACCAGGAATGGGGAACCCTGTTCCTGGTGGGAAAAGATGTGAGAAGAAGGGTGGAAAGGCTCCAAAGGGGGTCTTCATGGCAGCGGCTCACATAGACACTCGCATCTAGTGTCGGGTGGGAGGGTGGCACTAACGGCTGCTGCCATCTGTGCCAGCTAGCAGCTGCTTGCCCCACTGCATCATTGTTATTTATGTTATCTAGGACTCTGCTGTATTGCTGGTGCCAGCCCCTCCCGGGGTGTGTGGAGGTCGTGGAGGACAGGGCATGGGCGCGCGAGGATGCAGCTCCATCCAGCTGCTCGCCTATGGCTTTTTCTGCTTGGGAGCCACGTTTTGGCTCGTGCTTCCCTGATCCACGTGAGCAGATTGAAGAAGGTGGTTTGACCGTCTCCTGTCTCTGCCTAGGGCTTAGTTCTTTCAGAAATGAGCACTGGGGTCAGGGTAGGGAATGCTGCTCTGTTGGCATTGGGAAGAGAATGGTCAGAATTACCAAGTTCAAACTGCACCCAGATGTCCCACCTCCTACATGGAGCTCCACTTTAGTGATGGAAATGCTAGTGTATTTTCGGTTCTTTTGGCATTAATTACCCTGTCACCCTTTCAGAGTTTCTGATTCTTGAGAGGCAGGTAGTCTACCGATTGGGAGCTAGGCAGCCTAGTTTGGGATCCCAGCCCTACTTCTCACTAGCAGCATGACCCCAGGTTACTTAGCCTCTGTGCACCTTAGTTTCCTCAAGTCTGAGGTGGGAATATTACCTACTTCCCAGGGTTGTTGCAAGAAGGAAGTGGGTTAATAGATACAATGTATTTAGATAGAGATAGTTATCTGTTAATGTTACCTTCTTTGCAGAGTTGTTGTAAGAAGTAGATTAATAGATACAATGTATTTAGATAGGTGTCAGTTAGCTGTTGATAATATTAGGTACTTCACAGGGTTGTTGTAAGAATGAAGTAGGTCAATAGATAGATACAATGTATTTAAATAGGTATTAATTATCTGTTGCCATTTAACAAATCACTCCCCTAACTATAGTGCCTTAAGATAGCAAGATTTATTTTGCTGGAGTTTGCAGTTTGAGCAGGGCTTGGTGGAGTTGCCTTTTTGCTGTTTTATGTAGTATTTGTTTGGACAGCTTAACTGGATCTGGAGGATCTGTTTTTGAGTTGGCTCCTTCACGTGGCTGGGAAGTTGGTGCTACCCCTTGGCTGGGTGCTCAGCTGGCTATGAACTGGAGCCTTGAGCCTTTTCCAGGAACCTCTCTACCGGCTGCTTGGGCTTCCTTACAAAATGGTTGCTCAGTGCCCCAAGAGAATAAGGTGAAAGTATTTTTATAACCTCAGAAGTCATGAGGTTCTCTGTTCTCTGTTGGTCACAGCAGTCCTAAAGGCTCACTTGATTTCCAGAAGAGACACAACGTCTAGCTGTATATGGAGAAGTGCCAAGGCTCCAGAAGAGCACAGAAGGTGAAAGATAATGTGGGGACCAGTTTTTGGAAAATAAAATCTGCTGCAGGATAGGTTTTGTCACACAGTAAGCCTCAATAAATGTTTGTTACCAGTAGTTTGAAATCATCCTCTGCATTCCTCATCCCAGACTCTCTTCCTTAGAGGGGGTAGTGCAGTGTAGTGGTTAAGTGCATCTGCCTGGAGGCAAGCTGCTAGGGACCAAAGCCTGGCTCAGCCCTTACAGCTGTGTCATCTTGGACAGATTGCTTAACCTCTTGGCATTTCTTGAAAGATATAAGCTATCAAAGCTTTCTCAATAAGAATCGAAAACCTGAATGGCCCTATATCTACTGAAGAAAGTTAATATGTGGTAAAAAAAAACTTTCCTAGAAAGAAAACTTCAGGCCCAGATAGCTTTCCTGGTGAACACTATATGTTAAGGAAGAAATAATAACAATTTAACACAAACTCAGAAATTTGAAAAGGAGGAGATATTTTCTAGCCCATTTTATAAGGCCAGCATTACCTTGACACCCAAACCAGCAAAGACATCACAAGGAAAGAAACTTCAGACCAACATTCTACATGAACATAGATACAAAAAATTTAAACAATTTTAGCAAATGCAATAATATATAAAAAGGGTAATACATCATGTCTAGAGGGACTTAGCCCAGGAATGCAGGGTTGGTTTAATGTTCAAAATCAGTCATTGTAATTCACTGTATTAACCACAGGAAAAAGAAAAACCATACACAGGGTGAACATCCCTTATTCAAAATGCTTGGGGCCAGAAGTATTTCTGATTTTTAATTTTTTTCCGATTTAGGAATATTTGCATTATACTTAGTGGTTGAGTATTTCTAATCTGAAAATGTGAAATCCAGAATGCTCCAATTAGCATTTTTTCTTTTTTTGAGTGTCATGTTGGTGCTTAAAAAGTTTTGAATTTTGGCCGGGCGCGGTGGCTCAAGCCTGTAATCCCAGCACTTTGGGAGGCCGAGGCGGGTGGATCACGAGGTCAAGAGATCGAGACCATCCTGGTCAACATGGTGAAACCCCGTCTCTACTAAAAATACAAAAAATTAGCTGGGCATGGTGGTGCGTGCCTGTAGTCCCTGCTACTCGGGAGGCTGAGGCAGAAGAATTGCCTGAACCCAGGAGGCGGAGGTTGCGGTGAGCCGAGATCGCGCCATTGCACTCCAGCCTGGGTAACAAGAGCGAAACTCCGTCTCAAAAAAAAAAAAAAAAAAAAAGTTTTGAATTTTGGAGCATTTGGATTTCAAATTTTCGGATTAGGGATACTCAAGCTGAAATCATCTTGAAGTAGACACCGAAAGTGTTTGACAAAATCCAACAACCATTCATAGTAAAATCTCACAACAAACTAGGCATAGAAAGGAATTTCCTCAGCCTGATAAAGGGTATCTACGAGGAACTTCTAGCTTACATCATACTGCGTGGTGAAAAACTGAATGCTTTTCCCCTAAGATCAGGAATGAGACAAAGATATTCCTTCTCATCATTTAAATTCAATAGGTAAGGGAGGTTCTAAACAGTGCCGTAAGGCATGAAAAAAGGCATCTGGATGTGAAAGGAAGAAGTAAAACTCCTTAATCTCAGACTACATGATCTATACAGAGAACCCTGTGAAATTTACAAAAGAGGCTACTAGACCTTTTAAGTGAGTTTATCAAGGTTGCAGGATAGAAAGTCAATGTATAAAAATCAGTTGTATTTCTGTATACTAACAACAAACAATTGGAAATTGAGATTAAAAGGCAACTTCATTTACAACGGCATCAGAAATATGAAAGACTTAGTGATAAATCTAACAAAAGATGTGTCAGGTCTGTATACTGAAAGCTACAAAACATTACTAAGAGAAATTAAAGATCAAAATAAACTGAGGGATATATCGTGTTCATTGGTTTTTTAAGATGTCTCCCTAGTAGATTTGACACAATTTCAATCAAATCCCAGCAGGCTTTTTTTTTTCTTTTAAATAGAAATTGACTAATTATTATTATTATTTTATTTTTATTTTTTTTTTTGAGGCAGAGTCTCACTCTATAGGCCAAGCAGGAGTGCAGTGGTGGAGTCTCAGCTCACTGCAAACTTCTCATCATGGGCTCAAGCAGCTCTCATGCCTCAGCCTCCCAACTAGCTGGGACTATAGGCATGTGCCACCATGCCCAGCTAATTTGTTGTATTTTAGTAGAGACAGGGCTTCACCATGTTGCCCAGGGTGCTCTCAAACTCTTGAGCTCAGGTGATCAGCCTGCCTTGGCCTCCCAAAGTGCTAGGATTACAGGCGTGAGCCATTGCACCTGGCCTATTATGATTATTGAGATGGGATCTTGCTCTGTCACCCAGGCTAGAGTACAGTAGCATGATCATAGCTCACTCTAGCCTTGACCTCTCAGCCTCAAGCAATCCTCCCACCTCAACCTCCTGAGTAGCTGGGACTACAGGTGCAAGCTACCATGCCCAGCTAAATTTTATATATTTTTGTAGAGATGAGGTCTTACTATGTTACCCAGACTGGTCTTTGACTCCTGACCTCAAGTAATTCATCCACTTTATTTGAAATAACCCAAAACTAGAAACAATCTTAACTGTTCATCAACAGGTAAATGGATAAACTATTACTCAGCAAAGAAATAGAATGAACTGTTGCTACACAGTGCAAATGTGGATGAATTTTTAAATAATGCTAAGTGAAAGAAGCCAAGCAAAAATAATATATACTGTATGATTTCATTTATATAATGCATCATGTAATAATATAATAGATGCAGATTCATGTAATAGTCACAGAATGCAGATCAGTAATTGCCTGGGCATGGATGGGCAAGGAGGCACGGGAGGGTGATGGACATGTTATCTTGATTGTTGTGGTGATTTTGCAGATATGCACATACGTCACTCAAACTGTACACTTAAAATATATACAGTTTATTGTGTCACACCTTGGCGAAACTGTTTTTAAAAATCAGTAGGGTTGGCCAGGCATGGTGGCTCACACCTGTAATCCCAGCACTTTGGGAGGCCGAGGTGAGTAGATCACTTGAGGTTAGAGTTCAAGACCGGACTGGCCAACGTGGCAAAATGCCATGTCTACTAAATATACAAAAATTAGCAGTGCATGGTGGCGAGCGCCTCTAATCCCAGCTGCTCGGGAGCCTGAGGCAAGAGCATTGCTTGAAAAGTTAAAGTGAGCTGAGATCACGACATTGCACTCCAGCCTAGGTGACAGAGTGAGACTCCATCTCAAAAAAAAGAAAGGAAAAGGGTGGAGTGGCTGGGCACAGTGGCTCATACCTGTAATTCCAATACTTTGGAAGGCCAAGGCAGGAGGATTGCTTGATTCCAGGAGTTCGGGACCAGCCTGGGCAACAGCAACAAAGACTCTATCTCTATAAAAATACAAAAATTAGCCATGCATGGTGGTGCATGCCTGTAGTCCCAGCTGCTTGGGAGGCTGAAGCAGGAGGATCTCTTAAACTCAAGAGTTTAAGACTGCAGTGAGCCATGATCATGCCACTGTACTCCATTCTAGGTGACAAAGTGAGACCTTGTGTCTTGCGGGGAAAAAAAAAAAAATCGGGGAGTTGGAGAAGTAAGTTGCATGTGGCTAAACCTGGTTGCTCTTGGCTGGCAGTTCAAGATCAGAAGGACCTTTTGCAACCCAGCAGCCCTTGAGCTATCCTCTGCATGGTTGTAAGCCTTACACATTTGCTTCCTGTGAACTGTGCAAATCCTAGTATTAGTTTGTTTTGTTTTGTTTTGTTTTTTGGAGATAGAGTCTTGCTCTCTTCCCCAGGCTGGAGTGCAGTGGCGAGATCGTGGCTCATTGCTACTTCTGCTTCCCAGGATCAAGCTATTATCATGCCTCAGCCTACTTAGTAGCTGGGATTACAGGCACCTGCCACCACACCTGGCTAATTTTTGTATTTTTAGTAGAGACAGGGTTTTGCCGTGTTGGCCAGGCTGGTCTTGAACTCCTGACCTCAGGTGATTCATGTCACCTGAGTGTGCTGGGATTATAGGTGTGAACCACCGTGCTTAGCCCAAAACATTAGATTCTTTACATTCCTTCAGGTGGATCATTTACAATGTGGATTTACAGATTTCTCTTTCAGATTCACTTCTTTCCAATCAATTCACAAACAAAGCGTCATTTCTTGGTGGCATTGTTTACTGTGTCAGTAGAGTCTCAGGATTATTGACAAACCAAACTCAGACTGAAACGGGATCTCTTTATCAGCTTGGATCTTGGAAATTAAGGGGTAGATTTCAGGCACGCAGCTGGTGTCAGCGTTATCTCTTGGTTATTGTTTTGTTCTCTGCTGACGTCCTTCTCAGGCCAGTTTCTCCCAAGTGGTGGCAGAGGCAGCCGCCAGCAACAACAGGGAAAAAGCCCCTCCTTCCTAATTGCTCTGGGGACAGTTTCAAGTTCAGCTGTCACTGGCCGGACTTGGGTCAACAGCCATGCCTGAACCAATCCCTGGGCCGAAGGGAGACAAGGGGCTCATTGCCAGGCCCAGGTCACCTGCCCAGAGCCAGGGGTGGAGTCGGCCAGAGGCAGACAATGTGGACAGAGGGCAAGGGGAGGGTGTTCCCCAGACAGATGGCCCAGCTGGCCCAGCGTTGCTGGGAGAGGAGGGCGTGGCCACCAGCAGGGAAGAGCAACAGATGGCCCTGCACCCGGGGACAAATGCAGTTGTTTTTAATTTTTAACTAAGTAGAATATTAATATGCTTCCAAGAGTCAGAGTATTCAAAAAGGATCCATCTTCCCTGTTCCTCATAGCCCTTGTAGGACAACCAATTTCACTGGCATCTCATTTTTCCTTCCTGTGTTTCTTTTGGTAAAGATAAGTCGATGTATTTATGTTTTCTTGTGTCCTCCCTTTTGTACACATTAGATAGCACACAATTTGTACTCTTTTGTACTTGCTTCTTTCACTTATCAAGAGAATGGAAAACATTTGTAACCAGCTGTGCTAATTCTTGCCACTATCAGTGCACAGACAGCATGGAGGTGGATTTGAAGATGATGGGATGTCCGTGTGAGCATAGGAAGCTGTTCTTCTGCCGAATGGTGTCTTTATATTCTTAAGCCTGGGTGCCAAGTAAATCTCTCTCCTCTTCCACTGCAGATGGCGGCAGCTATGCCATCCATGACTCCCAGGTACCCAATCTCAGCTCTGGGGGCGAGAGTTCCCCCTCCAGCCCCGCACACAACTGGGAGATGAATTACCAAGAGGCAGCAATCTACCTCCAGGTGAGTATCTCCAGTCAGGCCCTGGTGGTTCTCTGCACCTGGCGGTGGGGTGGGGCAGCCCAGGCTCTGTTAAGTGCCCAGAAATTCAGTTCCAGCATTGGTTCATGCTGCTGCTCATGTGTGAGCTTCAGGTTCGTAAGATGGGGGGCTGACCTGACTGTGCTCACAGGGGAAGACTGCTGTGCACCGGCTTGTCTTGAGACCTCTGTTTGGGGCTGTGCCAACCCCCACAGTTATTCCCAGAGTCTGTCCACTTGGCCTTCCCTGCCATCCACCCTCTTCTCAGGGCACACCGAGAGGCCACGTTCTCAGGAGGGAGTTCTTCTTTACATACTGAATGATTTAGCTTTATTCTTGTTTAACTTGTTACTGCTTTCCTGTTTGCTATTTTAGGATTTTTCTTTCTTTGAAAAAAATATTTTCATGGGAAAGTAATACATGCTCATTATAATAAATTTAGATACAAGAGGACACCTAAGGCAGTCACTGTCAACATTATTTTCTTTCAGTTTTAAAAAAATGTATATTAAGAACAATACATCTGTTTTCTAAAATAACTTTTAAAAGTCATACGGTATCTGCAATTTTATAGTCTTTTTTTTTTTCATAGCATACAGCATAAGCATTTTTTTTGCTTTTTTTGGAGACAGTCTCACTTTATCACCCAGGCAGGAGTTGGAGTGTAGTGGCTCGATCTCAGTTCACTGTAACCTCTGCCTCCCGGGTTCAAGCGGTTCTCCTGCCTCAGCCTCCGGAGTAGCTGGAACCACAGGCACGTGCCACCATGCCCAGCTAATTTTTGTATTTTTAGTAGAGATGGGGTTTCATGTTGCCAGACTGGTCTTCAACTCTTGACCTCAGGTGATCCGCCCATCTCAGCCTCCCAAAGTTCTGGGATTACAGGCATGAGCCACTACATCTGGCTATTTAAATAGCTTTAGATTATATCAGGTAAATTATCCTAACTGACTTAACCTGATAATCTTGAATATTTTCCCTTATTGTAAATTCTAATCAAAGGGCAATCTATACTTAGCATCCCCACCCCCTTACATCTAGGATTATTTTGCTAGGAAAGTAAAAGAAATGGAAAATCTAAGAAATGGAATTAGTGAGTAGAAGGAATCAGCAATTTGTAGGGCCTTGGTGTTCAGCATGGAATCCTCTCCACAGGAAGTACTGCCTCTTTACTGATGGCCCCACTGGTGGTGGCATTTTAATCTTTATCTTGCCAATCTTGTCACTGTAAGATTTCAGTTTCTGGGGTGCAGTGAGTAAGAGTTTGGAAGAGGAAATAGACGTTTTCTTAAATTCATCTGAATCATAATTCTCCCTAATCTTGCTTATCTGAAGCAGCTCTCCACTGCAAGTATTTGTTTTGTCATTTTAAAAAGATTTAGTGAAATTCAAGCCTGGGCAACATGGCAGAAACCCATCTCTGCAAAAAACACAAAAATTAGCCAGGCGTGATCTGCGTGCCCTGTAGACCAGCTGCTTGCGGGACTGAGGTGAAGGGACCGGCCGAGTCCAGGAAGTTGAGGCTGCGGTGAGCCGTGTTTGCACCACTGCACTTCAGCCTGGGTGACAAAATGGGAGCCTGTCTCAAAAAAAGATTTAATGAAATGTAGACATTTATTTGATGGTTGCTCAATCATCTGTTTCTCATATGTTCATGCAGCATCATATACACCTAAACAATCACGTTTTGTTTCAAGTGACGGCAACAGAAATGTTTTGTCACAAGCTCAGGAATACCTGTTAATGACCTAGCAGGGTCACCCGTGCACATTGCCCTCTCCGAGGCTGGATAAGAGCATGGGATAGGTCAGAACACAGACTCAGAGTGGTTGAAGCCCTAAGGATCCTGATCATTCCTTCCTGATCCTCTTTTTCTCAGCAGGTAGGACATTGGTAATGAAAATATGGGACTTTAAGGGGGCACATGCTAATCTTGTAACAAGCCTCCAAGGCTGCAGTGATCACTTCCCACTTTACAGATGTGGCGACTGAGACTCAGGGGCCAAATGATGCCCAAGGCCACCCAGCTAGGGAGTTGCAGAGCTCCATGTTTAAACTGTTTAGCTTCCAGATGATGTTCTTTATTCTGTGTGCTGTTGCATCATTTATAAACTGACCTTGTGCATCTCCTTGAAAATGGGCCATGTGTTTGTGGGGGAACAGTTGGTGTCGTATGATCATTTCAAACTGATGTCATATAGCAGCATAGGCATGTGAGTATGTGTGTGTACAGATACCCATGCATATCTGGGAAGTTGTTTAAAGATTAAAGGTGATTAGCTCTGGCTGATGGAATTTTTACTGCCTTGTAATTCTATATTGTTTAAATTATTTTTACCAAAAATCCATCATTTTAAAAAAATTAAAGAAAAACTTGGATTTCTGTGAACAGCCATTGACAGCTATTCCTGGAGGATGAGATGGCCTGTTTTTCTTGAGACAGAATCTCACGGTGTTGCCCAGGCTGGAGTATAGTGATGAAATCTCGCTCACTGCAACTTCCTCCCAGGTTCAGGTGATTCTCCTGCCTCAGCCTCCCTGGTAGCTAGGATCACAGGCACCTGCCACCACGCCTGGCAAATTTTTATATGTTTAGTAGAGATGGGGTTTCACCATGTTGGTCAGGCTGGTCTCGAACTCCTGACCTTAAGTGATCTGCTCGCTTGGGTCTCCCAAGGTTTTGGGACTACAGGCGTGAGCCACAGCGCCCAGCCCAAGATGGCCTTTCCCTTTGCACTCATAGCTGGGCTGCAGGCCCTGTAGTGAGCCAGGTTGCTGGTATGTGAGGATAATTGACCCTTGCTGCTTTGAGGGTGCCTGGTGTCTGCAGTTTCCCCTCCTCCCACATTTTACTTCTTAACTCGCTTACCCTCTGGAGCCACGTGCTTAGCAGTCCTGGCGCCTTTGAAACAGTACTCATTTCTGTGTGGTCTTGGACCCCAGGGAGCGAAGAGTAAAGGCCTGGAAGTCACTACAACTGACCTTTCTTATTTTTCCAAATCTAATTTATGATCAGCATCCAGGAAATGGGGCCAGTGTTCTCTGGGTTTTCATCAGGATCCAGTGCCATGGGTAATATTTCCATCTGTTAGTGGAGACCTCATTCCCCCCGTCTCTTCTGGGACAATTCCTTTTTTTTTTTCTTTTTGACACAGAGTCTTGCTCTGTCACCCAGGCTGGAGTGCAGTGGCGCAATCTTGGCTCACTGCAGCCTCCGCCTCCCAGGTTCCAGTGATTCTCCTGCCTTAGCCTCCTAAGTAGCTGTGATTACAGATGCCCACCACCATGCCTGGCTAATTTTTTTATTTTTAGTAGAGATGGGGTTTCACTATGTTGGCCAGGCTTGTCTTGAACTCCTGACCTCAGGTGATCCACCTACCTTGGCCTCCCAAAGTGCTGGGATCACAGGCATGAGCCACCACGCCTGGCTTCTTCTGGGACAATTCCAAGTCCTAGAGTTAAAATTGAGCTCCCCATGTCATGGTTCTTGTAGCGAGACCTCTTCACTCCTGGCTATTTGTTGGAAGAAATTGCCCAAGAAGTACATTTTTTTTAGTTATTCAAACCAGACGCTTCTCAGGCCACTGTGTGTGGCCCCCTGCCCACCTGCCGCGGCCGTGGAGGTGGTAGTGAAAACCACAGCCCTGTACAGAGCACAGAACAATGTTCAACTTACTATCTGTTGACTGCCAAGGTGCTCGCTCCCTTTGACATGCCAGCCTCTGCCAGGTTTGCTACCAAGTCTGTGGTTTGTCTTGATATTTTGCTAATGAGGGGAGCAGTTTATCCAGCTTCAAGAAGTGACTCACTCACAGTCACTGCAAACTACAGGCAGGGACTTCCCCGGAATAAGTTTGTGAGAATGGGCCAGGCACGATGGCTTACACCTGTAATCCGATCACTTTGGAAGGCCGAGGTAGGCGGATCACTTGAGCTCAGGAGTTAGAGACCAGCCTGAGCAACAGAATGAAACACCATCTCTACTAAAAATACAAAAATTAGCTGCGCGTGGTGGCATGCACCTGTAGTTCTAGCTACTCAGGAGGCTGAGGCAAGAGAATTGCTTGAACGCAGGAGGCAGAGGTAGCGAGCCGAGATCACACCACTGCACTCCAGCCTGGGCAACACAGCAAGACTCTGTCT
>NW_016107323.1:10340109-10342599 GCF_001604975.1 Cebus imitator
GGTTTCACCTTTTTAGCCAGGCTGGGACTACTGGTGCCTGCCACCGTGCCTGGCTAATTTTTCTATTTTTAGTAGAGACGGGGTTTCACCTTTTTGGCCAGGCTGGTCTTGAACTCCTGACCTTAGATCATCCACCCGCCTCAGCCCCTCAAAGTGCTAGGATTACATGAGCCCCTGCGCCTGTTCTGGGTAGCTGTTGATGGGTGATAAAGGTTTGACTGGGCTGCTATTTTTCTGGTAATATTCATGTGAGTTATGATAATAGTGAATACCTGTAGTGAGCTGACCATGTGGCAGACACCACCCTAAGTGCCTTACAAATGTCTTCACCTTTTCTCTTCACAATAGCCCCAGGAGGAATCACTAATGTTAGTGCCTTTGTCCTTGAAGAAGCTGAGCTCAAAGGTGAAGGAACCTTCCTGATGTTCCTCAGGGAAGGGGTAGGAAGCCAGGGCTCAGCTCATCTGGTTCCTCCCAGGCCCCTGAGCTCTTTACGCTCTGCTGGGCACTCCTAGAGGGAGAACTTGGCCTCTGAGGGGACTGCAGGTGCCTGTTTCTCTTTACCTCCTCTCGGGATCTTTTTTCTCTGTCTCTTTTTTTTTTTTTTTTTTAAAGACTGGGTCTTGCTGTGTTGTCTAGGCTGGAGTATAGTGATGCGATCTTGGCTCACTGCAGTCTTGACCTCCTGGGCTCAAGTGATCCTCCCATCTCAGCATCCCAAGTGGCTAGCACCACAGGCATGTGCCAATATGTGTAGACAGGGTCTCACTATGTTGCCCAGGCTGGTCTCAAACTCGAGGGCTCAAGCAATTCTCCTGCCTCGGCCTCCCAAAGTGCTGAGATTATGGGTATGAGCCACTGCACCTGGCCCCTCCCCTCTCCTTTTTCTATTTTTTTAAAGAGATGGGGTCTTGCTGTGTTGCCCAGGCTAGACTTGAACTCGTGGCTCAAGGGGTCGTCCCGGGTTGGCCTCTTGAGTAGCCGGGATGTCACCGCACCCAGCTGTCTCAGGACCTTTAGTCTTTGTTTCCTCCAAGTGGTTTTTAAGAAGCAGCAAGTCTCTTGAGCCTATCAACAGGCAGGAGTGAGACTTGACCAGCGTGCAGTTTTGTGAAGACCATTTTGATTTTCCTGCATCTTCTATCTCTGGCCTGAATCTCTCTCTGCCTGTCTGGAACCTACTTTCCTCCCCTGCCCGCCGCTTCTCTTTGGCGCTGGACAGGTCTCCAGGCTCACACACCCACCGCTGCTCTCATCTTTTCAGGAAGGCGAGAACAATGACAAGTTCTTCACCCACCCCAAGGATGCCAAGGCGCTGGCGGCCTACCTCTTTGCACACAATCACCTCTTCTACCTGATGGAGCTGGCCACAGCCCTGCTGCTGCTGCTGCTCTCCCTGTGCGAGGCCCCCGCTGTCCCTGTGCTCCGGCTTGGCATCTACGTGAGTGCACATGCTTCTCACACCCGGAGGGGAGGCTGGGAGCCACAGCTTTCAGGACAAGCGACAGAACTCCAAAAAGGAACGTTCTGGGAGGGCAGACACTGTGAACAGACTTAGAGAGACACGAGGCGGTCCTAAAGGCCTTGGGGGCAGAAATGCCTGGTGTCCCTGCTGGAGTGAATGGCCTTAACCCTGTCTCTCTGGGATTCTGACCTCCAGTAAATTCCAGGGAGGGGAAGTATCCCATTGGCCCTGCTCAGGACCAGTGCCCACACCTTGGCTCCGGGTGGGCAGGGCACCCAATGGACACTCCCACTGCTCTATCTCCAGCCTCAGAGGAGAAAGCAGTTGGATGTGGTCACTGTGGGAGGGGGAAGATGTTTCGTGGGCAGCTCCAGCCCCATAGATGTCCCCATGCCCAGGCCCAGCCATCATTCAGTGGGGGCCAGAGCAGGTGTGGAGCTGTGCTTGTCCCTTTCCTTCAAGGAGTGTGTAGGAGGCACAGAAGCAGGGAAGGAAGCTTGTGCCTGTTGAGTTAGGAAGCACCTATCCAGCCTGGCTGCCGAGGCCCTCCATGACTCAGTTTCCCTGTTTCTCCCTCTTCATGCCAGAAATTCACAGCTCCAGCCACTCTGCATTCCTTCCTCTGCACGCCTCCCCCATGCCGTCCCATGTGCTGAAATCCGTCCGCCTATCCCTTCACTCTGTCAGTTCCTGCTCTCCGGAATGTCCACAGGCCCTAGAACTCCCCATCCCCAGGAGGAGGAGCTCTCCTGAATCTGTTTCCCCGGGAGCCCTTGACTTCCCTGCTGGCAAGGTTTTCCAGCTGAGGGTTTTCCATGTCTTCTTGTTCTTTTATCCAGAATGGGGATTAGAGTTCTAGGCGCTGGTCTGTGCTTGACAGTCCTTGTTTCTTTGACTATCAGATTTTATTTCTTAAGCTTTCTTAGTGTCTTTGTAAATTACATGAAATCCCTCTTATAACAAGGCTAGATATTAAATTTTATCTTGTTTTTCTTTTCTTTCTTTCTTTTTTTTTTTTTTTTTTT
>NW_016107323.1:10342709-10383536 GCF_001604975.1 Cebus imitator
TTTTTCTTTGAGACTTAGTCTCCCTCTGTCACCCAGGCTGGAGTGCAGTGGCATGATCTCGGCTCACTGCAACCTCTGCCTCCTGGGCGCAAATGATTCTCCTGCCTCAGCCTCCCAAGTAGCTGGGATTACAGGTGCATGCCACCATGCCCAGCTAATTTGTTTTAAACTTAACTTGGCATGGTGGCATGCACTTTTGAACTTCAGGCTCCTTCCTAATTTTTCACTGTTTGCACCAGCATGTCAGTTTCACAGATACTGAGTTTTTGTTGAGTTGTTCTGGGGAAAGCCCTGTGACCAAGGCTGTGCCTTTCAGCATGCAGGGCCAGGTTTTGTAACCCTGATGTGTGTTGGGAGGATGTCCTGGGCACTCCCAGGTCCTGGGAGGGTCGGGCAAAAAGGAGTGGCTGTGGGCTGGCCATGACGCATCCCCACACCCTTTGGTCTCAGGTCCACGCCACCCTGGAACTGTTCGCCCTGATGGTGGTAGTGTTTGAACTCTGCATGAAGTTACGCTGGCTGGGCCTGCACACCTTCATCCGGCATAAACGGACCATGGTCAAGGTGATGTGTCCGTCCCTCTGTCCCTCTCCTTGCAGCCTTTTCTCCCATGTCACCTTCAAACCTGTCTCTTTGGCACAATTCAGAATCCACCATGGACCCAGTCCATGCTCAGAGGTGTGACCTTAGGGTCCCTGTCCTGGCCATGCCCTCAGCCTTGCCAGTGCCCCGGATGCCTTGGTGATGCCAGCAGTAGCTAATGTGATGGAGTGTTTTGTACGTGCCAGGCACTGGTGCAGTCACCTTGGAGAGACAGGTGCTGCTCTCTCTGTTTTACATTTATCCAGAGATGCGGGGTACACACCCAGCTTTGTCTGCCCCCTGCCCCTGGGCTCACCTTCCCTAGTGTTGTGTGTCTTCTCTCTGTGCCGCAGAAAGTGGCGTGAGTAGGAGCATGTCGGGGTGGCACTTTGTAGAGTGTGGAGCGTGTGTGCTGCTCTGGAAGAGTGTAGCCAAGTAAGCAGAGATGGAGAGGAGCTGCAGGCCCGATCCCTGGTGCGAGTGGGGACGGCTGATGGAGGGGCTGGCAGAGTGGCGGTTTTGCCTCCCCAGTGGATACCAGCAGTCAAGCTGCTTGGGGCCGTCCCCTTCATCTCATTCTCCTGGTACCACACATCTGGCCAGCAGCTGGAGTTTTCCTCTCCTGGGGCTGCCTGATGTGTGCAGGAAGTGTGAGAGAGGACTGGAGAGAGGGAAAGCCACTTGAGGCCAGAGTAGGCGCTGCCTCTCCAGCTCCCTGTTCCAGGTAAGCAGGATGGTGGGTGGGCTGACGGTGCTCCATGCCTGCCGCCCGCAGACCTCAGTGCTGGTGGTGCAGTTTGTCGAGGCCATCGTGGTGTTGGTACGGCAGACGTCCCATGTGCGGGTGACCCGGGCACTGCGCTGCATCTTCCTGGTGGACTGTCGGTATTGCGGCGGCGTCCGGCGGTAAGGACTGGGTGGGAAGCTGGGAAGACAGTCGCTATCCTGGCGTGGTCTGACCTCTGGGCTGGTGGGGCAGGAGACTGTGAGTCAGTTAGTGATGAGGTGGACCCTGCGTGCTGATGGAGTACCGGCACACTCAGCCTCCCTCTGCCATCCCACCCACACGCAGGGAAGGCGGTATTCCTGCCGCAGTGTAGGCTTGCCGCCTCTGGGTCCAGGGCTCTTTCCCATCTTATCCGTAGCCTTCCAGAGCTGCTTCCTCACTCTAAGCGTGCTATCTACCCAAATGCAGGCAGCTCAGCAGCGTCCACGTGACACAAGCAGGCTCTCCTGCCACCTCCACTGAGGCTGTAGGACTGAACTCAAACCGGACCAAGCCCCGACTAAAATTTATTTTGGAAGACTCAGTCTGGAAAATTCCTTGGCTGGGCTACTGTTGCTGAGAGTGGGCTTGCAATTCATTCTCTGTGCCCATCCTCAAAGCTAGAAACAGGACTCAGTGTCCTTGAAACAGGCCCGGGACTGAAACACACTCAGTGTCCCAGGGCTAACCCTAGGGCCTTGAAGTGTCTTCATGCCTTCCACATCCTGCTCTTGGAAACTGACCTTTGTGCCCAAGGCCATGTCATTGGCCTTCTGCTGTTCCCTTCCCCCCTGCAGGGCACTCGCCTCCTTGGGCTGTCACCAGGTAGAGGTGGCTATGTGCTACATCTGCCCCAGTTCTTCCCTGTCACCCACTGAGTGGGGGTCTCGAGCCACTTGCTGAAAAAAACGAAGCACAATGTCATACCAGGGTGCGACACGGTTTAGTATTTTGAGTCAGAAGCACTAGGTTCCCATCTCGACAAGGAGTCCCAGACGGCCCACCCCAGCGGGCGCCTCCCCTGAGCCGGCCCATCTGTCTCCACAGCAACCTGCGGCAGATCTTCCAGTCCCTGCCGCCCTTCATGGACATCCTCCTGCTGCTGCTGTTCTTCATGATCATCTTCGCCATCCTTGGTGAGTTCCCACTTCCCGGGCCCAGGCACACTTGAAAAGCAAGTTCACGGTGGATGAAAAATTATTTTGGGCTGGGCACAGTGGCTCACACCTGTAATCCCAGCAGTTTGGGAGGCCAAGGTGGGCAGATCACCTAGGTCATTAGTTTGAGACCAGCCTGGCTAACACAGTGAAATCCAGTCTCTACAAAAATATAAAAATTAGCTGGACGTGATAGCACGCACCTGTAATCCCAGCTACTTGGGAGGCTGAGGCAGGAGAATCACTTGAACCTGGGAGGCGGAGGTTGCAGTGAGCTGAGATCGTGCCATTGCACTCCAGCCTGGTTGACAGAGTGAGACTGTCCGGAAAAAAAAAAGAAAAATTATGTTGACAGTGTGACTGCTGTAACAAAATGCCATAGACTGGGTGGCTTATAAACAACAGAAGTTGATTTCTGCCCATTCTGGAGGCTGTGAGATCTGGAAGACCAAGATCAAGGGCCAGCTGTGGGTGTCTGGTGAGGGCCTGTTTCCTGGTCCATAGATGGCACCTTCTGGCTACGGCCTCACGTGGTGGAAGGTGGAAGGCAGCTCTCTGGGCCTCTTTGTCCCGGGTTCAAGCTAATCTCCTGCTTCAGCTTCTCAAGTAGCTGGGATTATAGGCACCCACTACCATGCCAAGCTAATTTTTGTATTTTTAGTAAAGACAGCGTTTCACCATATTGACCAGGCTGCCCTCGAACTCCTGACCTCAAGTGATCTGCCTGCCTCGACCTCACAAAGTGTTGGGATTACAGGCATGAGCCACTGCGCCTGGCCTCTGGTGCCTATTTTATATGGGCACTAATCCCATTCGGGAGGACTTCACACTCATGACCTCTTCACCTCCCACAGGCCTCACCTCCTGACGCCGTCACCTTGGGGACTAGGATTTCAGTGTAGGAATTGGGGACAGGGGACACAAACATTCAGACCAGAGCAGGCAGTTTTAGAAATTCAGAAAGGTTTTAAAAGTAGGCCAGGCACGGTGGCCCATGCTGATTATCCCAGCACCTTGGGAAGCTGAGGCAGGCAGATTGCTTGAGTCCAGGAGTTCAAGACCAGCCTGGGCAAGACAAGGAAACCCCATCTCTAAAAAAAAGTGCGGAAATTAGCTAGGCATGGTGGTGTGCACCTGTAGTGCCTCCTACTCAGGAGGTGAGGCAGGAGGATCGCCTGAGCATGGAGAGACAGATGTTGCAGGGAGTTGTGACAGCGCCACTGCATTCCAGCCTGGGCAACAGAGCAAGACTCTGTCTCAAAAATAAATAATAAATAATAATAACATGAACACCCATGGACCCCCATCCAGCTTAGGAAATGAAGTATTAAAAATAAAATGGAAGGCACGTTTGTAACCTTTAGTGATGGTGATTCCGGCTTTCCCCAAAGGCACCCCCTATCCTAAGCTTATTGTTCCCAGGCACGTCTTTCTACTTTACTTCATATTTACATTTCCCCAAGCAACCAAGAAATGATACTGCTTTCTTTGCATACTTAAACGACGTCTCTAAGTGGTTATATAATATGGATGTCCTCTTCTACACATTGCTCTTTCGCTCAGCACTGTGTTTTTGAAATGTTGGTACATGTAGATGCCGTTTATTCATTTTCACTGGAGCGGAGCAAGTATGCCAAAGCTTGTTTGCCTGCTCTCTGTTGGACGTTTCTCTTATCCCAAATCCCACTGCAGTGAGCACTCCTGTGTGTTTCCTGGTGCTCACGCTTGACAGTTTCTCGAAGACGCTTGCCTGGGCCCTGAAAGACAGCACGCGCTTCAGCTTCACTGGGTACAGTAGGGTGACAGGCTGCTCACTCAGGAGGGCTTGGTGTTTCAGATGGGGCTGACTGTGACAGCCACACAGAGTCACAGGGCGTAGATCGGAGGTCACGGCACTCGGCTGGGAAAGCCAAGGTCCTTTCACCAAGTTTCTGCAGATGGTGAAGACAGTGGAACCAAAGAGTCCTGACTGAGGCTAGAGCCGGGGCCAGCCCTTCCTGGCCTCGTGACTGCCCTGTCCTGAGTCACGGCTCTCACTTCCTCCCACCCACCACCCGACTCTTGGTAGAATTTCATTCGTTTCAGCCCCCACTCCAGGAGTGGGGGCTGATTTCCCCTGAGGGCAGTTTCTCCCTTTTCCCACTCAGGAGTTCAGGGACTCAGGGAGTGATCCATTCCAGGAGGGAGAAGTGAATGGTATTCCTACCCTGGGACCCTGGTGGCAGGGGAGCAGCGGATCCCTTTGGAATTTCACTTAGCCGTCATGTTCTCAGAACCTAACATTGCAAAATAGCAGCCTGGGTTCCAGATCCAGCCTACAGATGGGTTTTGTTTGGTCTGAAAACTTTGAGCCAGCATTTTAAAATTAGATTTTACACAAAAACACAGACTTCCAGCCTTTTGAAAGAACAGAGCCGATAGTGCCCAGCACATTACTGTGTGGTGGCAAGTGTCTGGTGCCAGCAGCCCTCGCTCTCTTTGGATAGAGCACATGTTCTCGGGGTGCTGTGGTCCCCAGCAGTCCCTGCTCCCTTCGGACGGAGCACATGTTCTCGGGGTGCTGCGGTCCCCAGCAGTCCCTGCTCCCTTGAGACGGAGCACATGTTCTCGGGGTGCTGTGGTCCCCAGCACTCCCTGCTCCTTTCGGACGGAGCACATGTTCTCGAGGTGCTGTGGTCCCCAGCAGTCCCTGCTCCCTTTGGGCGGAGCACGTATCCTCGGGTGCTGCGGTCCCCAGCAGTCCCTGCTCCTTTTGGATGGAGCACATGTTCTCGGCGTGCTGCAGTCCCCAGCAGTCCCTGCTGCTCTTCCTGACCCGCTGCATTCATGTGCATGTATTTTTCTGGTCCTTTTGACACCCCAGTTTTGGGACCTCTGCTCTAATCTTTTTGTTTATCTGTGTTTCCACCTGCTTCTAGGTTTCTACCTGTTCTCCTCTAACCCTTCAGACCCTGTAAGTAATCAGCACATTTGTCTGTCTCTTCTTTTATGTAGGGCTTTTTGCTCAGATTGGGTGGCCGGTGTGACACTGTAGCCATATGGGGAAGGGGGCCCTGCCTGGTTTCTCATCATAGCTTGTGTGTGCACTCCACCTGGGAGTTCCCAACACTCAGACTTGACCACTTCCTTCTTTGAGAGCTGGGGGTCCCCATTTCTGTTCTTGAAAGGGGTGCTGCCAGGATCAGGTTTGGACCATTGGAACATTTTGGCAGAGGAGCAGTGGGGGAGAACCGGGCGAATGACCCAGACATGTGACTCCCTGGAAAAAAAGGTCCCCCCAGGCCAGTAGTCTGCTTCTGCCAGAGCATCAGGTGCAGGAAGCGGGAGGCCTCTGCACTGCATGTTTGCTTTTTCCTCTGCCTCCCTCGGGAATTCCTTGAGAGATGCAAGAGCGGGCGTGGCAGGGCGCACCAGGTGGCCTATCACAGCTTGTTCCTGGTGGCCATGTGCTCTGGCTGGCCCCAACCTCTCCTCTGCCCCCTCTTTCCTTGCAGTACTTCAGCACCCTGGAGAACAGCATCGTCAGTCTGTTTGTCCTTCTGACCACAGCCAAGTAAGTGCAGGCTCTGCCTTGCCTTTGGCCCCCTGCTGCCACCCTGGGGTCTCCTCCTCTTTTCCGCAAAGTCTGTTCCACATCCCAGCAAGGGCAGGTGCTGTGGTGCTGTTGGGAGACAGAGTTGGCCTGCTGAGCGCGGAGCCCAGGGATGATAGTAGGAGAACTGGGGTTGGAGGCCGGGAAGGCCTCATGTTCTCCGAGAGGATGGAGATAGGCAGACACAGCCCGCTGGATCAACCTCTACAAATACAGTTTCCCAGATGTGATGATGCCCTCCTACTCCCGGAACCCCTGGTCCTGCGTCTTCTTCATCGTGTACCTCTCCATCGAGCTGTACTTCATCATGAACCTGGTGAGTACTATGCTGGAGCAGCCTGCCCCTGCCCACGAAGCACTGGGCACCATGGGAGTGGAGAAGTGGGGACTGCCTTCCACTTCCCAGGGCAGAACGTTGGGGCAGGAAGTCCTAGGTTCACAGTCAGGTACAGTGTTGTGGGGAATGCCCTGTCAGGACTTCAGGAGTTCATCCAGTTGCTGGGGGTGACGTCCTCACTGGGGCAGTGCTGCTGCTGCTGACAGGGCTAGATGTTAAGCCCAGGTGACCCTGGGGACCTTCCCATTCTTATAGCAGACAAAGACAGTTGAGTGTCCATGGAGATTGTTTGCAGGACCCTCTATAGGTACAAAAATCCACAGATGCTTAAGTCCCTTATTTAAAATGGCATAGTATTTGCAGATAACCTGTGCATATTCATCCTCTCGTATATTTTAAATCATCCTACATTACCTATAACATTGAATACAATGTTTAACCTGTGTAGTTTTATACTGGGCTGGGTGCAGTGGCTCACACCTATAATCCCAGCACTTTGGGAGGCCGAAGTGGGTGGATCATTTGAGGTCAGGAGTTCGAGACCAGCCTGACCAACATAGTGAAACCCTGTCTCAACTAAAAATACAAAGATTAGCTGGGCATTCGTGGTGGGCACCTGTAATCCCAGCTACTTGGGAGGCTGAGGCAGAAGAGCATGAACCCAGGAGGTGGAGGTTGCAATGAGCCGAGATCCTGCCATTGCACTCCAGCCTGGGCGACAGAGCAAGACTCCATATCAAAAACAAACAAAACACAGTTATACTATATTGTTTAGGGGATAATGGCAAGAAAAAGCTGTACATGTTCAGTACAGATGCAACCTTCCTTTTGTTTTTGGAATGTTTTTGATTCGCATTTCGTTGAATCCACGGATGCAGAACCCACAGATATGGAAGGCTAACTGTATTATAATAACTATAAAAGCTGGCACTCTGTAAGCCTTAGCTAGGCACTCGGCACTATGCAAAATGTTTTACATATGAGGATGAAATAATGTAATAAGTAAACAGAACCCTGAAGGTAGTGAGTATGGTTCTCAATGTTCAGATGAAGAGACTGAGGGTCAGAGTGACAGTGTGATTTGCCCACGGCTGTGTAGCTTGGAGTGGCCGGGCCAGGCTGGTTACAGAGCCCTGTCCCTAACCACTCTGTTCAGTTGCACTCATGTGCCAGAAATGTCGTGTATATTTCTACCCCGTTTATGAGGAATAATCAGAAAATCCAGTATAGAACACATTCTGTGAAGGAGAATGTAAAGCTCCTGTGCTCAGGGAACTTGGAGGGTATTTGTGGAGGCGTGGACAGCCACCAGGAATGTCCCTGCTGTCACAGATCACATCCGACACCAGGCTGTTAGGCCGGTGCCAAGACCACACATCCATGGCAGGGCTATCGAGGAGAGGCTTCCGATCAAGTCTTGTGTTTATTATTATGCTTCCGCAGAGCATTCTCACACCAGTCACCACAGGCAGGCCCAGTATAGAAATGAAAATCATCTTCTCCAGGTACACCTGTGAAGTCTAAAAATTCAAGTTTTTTTTTTTTCTTGAGACAGAGTCTCGCTCTATCATCCAGGCTGGAGTGCAGTGGCGCAATCTTGACTCACTACAACCTCCACCTCCCAGGTTCAAGTGATTCTCCTCCCTTAGCCTCCCAAGTGGCTGAGATTATAGGCACACGCCACCATGTCTGGTTAATTTTTGTATTTTTGGTAGAGACAGGGCTTTGCGATGTTGGTCAGGCTGGTCTCGAACTCCTGACCTCGGGTGATCCACCCATCTCGGCCTCCCAAAGTTCTGGGATTACAGGCGTGAGCCACTGTGCTTGGCCAAAATTTAAGTCTTAAAAAGGAGAAAATATTTTCTTTTTTTAATTCCTCAAAACCAAAAAGAAATATGTTGAATACCTCTTTGTATTTGATTTAATTTATAATATATTTAGAGCTGTGAAAATTTAGGGCAACAGTCAACAAAGTATGGCCTGCTGGCCTAATTTGGCCCACAGCCTGGGTTTGTAAATAAAGTTTTATTGGGACACAGTCATGTCCATTTGTGTATGCATCATCTGTGGCTGATCTCATGATATGACCACAGGTTAGTAATTGCAGCAGAAATCATTTGGGAGCCTAAAATAGTTGCTGCCGAACATTTTATGGAAAAAGCGTGCTGATCTTTGATCCACAGGGAAAAAATGGGGGTCCAGTTTGAGGGAAAGGACCAGAGAGTTTTTCTTAAAACATGTTTAAAAGACGAAGAAAATGTTTCTAAAAAGGATTCTTTCAAGTCCTTCCCCCTCCTTCCATCCCCCTCTGATAAGCTAACTTTGGGCTCAGCCAACTCTAGAACGTTATTTCCTTGCGTGCAGAGACTCTCATCTCCCTTTTTTCTGGGCCACACATGACGCAGTGATGCACAAGGAGAAGTAACAAAGGGGCATGGGAAGGAAGGGTCCTTCTGGCTCGGAGGTCAGGAGGGCAGTGGGCGGGCAGCCTCCCCCTGCCACTGGCGGGAGTCAGACTGGGCTCAGAACCCAGATGCGTCCCTCTTGCTACTCTCTCCTCCCCTGGCTTGCCCCTGCCCAGCCTGGGACAAACCATAGCTGGAACTGGGGAAGGGAGTGTGGGAAAGTGGAGGGGACCTGGGAGAGATTAACAATGCCTTCATCTATCTGAAGAGGGAAATTTGCAAGCGGAACAAAGGGCCTTCCTCTGTTGAGACTTGGGAGATCGACTTCCTACATCTTGAGGCACAGGCGAGAGGGTCTCTCCCGGGCCTCTCTGGAGTGACTGGATGAGAGTTCTGCCTAGATGATGAACCCATACCCCGCTGCACCCTCTGCCACAACCACTCAAGGTCCTGAGCCAGGGCTCTGTGCTTCTCTCCCACAGCTTTTGGCTGTGGTGTTCGACACCTTCAATGACATCGAGAAACGCAAGTTCAAGTCTTTGCTGCTGCACAAGCGAACCGCCATCCAGCATGCCTACCGCCTGCTCATCAGCCAGAGGGTAGGAGTCATGGGCCGGGGAGGGGCTTGGGCCCTGTCCTCCTCTACTTGCCCAGAGCACCCCCTAAGCATGGCCGGATGGCCAGGCCAGCGACTTTAGAAACCAGGAGCCCTGCCCTTGGGAGAATAAGCAGAGCTGGAGTGGATCTGGAGGGGGTGCCCCAAGGGAAGGGGAGTGGTCTGGGTTCCACACTGCCCTTCCCTCTCCCCCAGAGGCCCACCGGCATCTCCTACAGGCAGTTTGAAGGCCTCATGCGCTTCTACAAGCCACGGATGAGTGCCAGGGAGCGCTATCTTACCTTCAAGGCCCTGAATCAGAACAACACACCCCTGCTCAGGTAAGAGCAGATGCCTGGTGGGGGCAGGATGGCCAGACAAGGCATTCATGTCTAGGGGGAACTGGGGCATGGGAAGGCCCTGGAGGTGAGCAAGCCTAAAGGCTTGTCAGTTTCCTCCACAGAGATGGGTTTATCCATGTAGACTGGCAGACTGGGTTCATCAGGATTCCTTTTGCAAGTAACAAAAATCCAACACAAATCCCATTCAAACTGACTTAAGAAAAAAGGAGTGTATTGGCTCATGAAGTGGACTGGCCGAGCTGCTGGCCCTCGAACCCCAATGGGGTAGGATAGTCCCATGTGAGCCAGTGAACAGAGAAGGGTGAATACACTTCCCCCATCTCCCACACATTGCTGGCTGAGCCGAGATCTCCAGGGACAGGACTGGACTTCCAGGCAGTTGATGGCCAAGCCCTGTCCACAGCAGCGTGCTGTGGGCGGAGAACAAGCCCTGTTTGAGCTGCACTTGCAGCCCCAGGTGTTGCATGAAGGTCCCTGCTAAAAGGCGAAGTTTCTGTCCTCCTAAGAATCCTAGTGCTCCAGCAGCTGCCTCTCCAGGCACTGACGCTGTCTGCAGTTAGTGCAGTCGGTGTAGACTGAGTGGATTATGTATGTGTAGTGCCTCAAGGTCAGAGGAGATCCAAACGCCTGCAGGTAAAGGATCCCTGGCACTGCGGTGCTGGGACTCACACGGTGTTCTCTCCCTCCCTCCTACCCCCGCCCTGTAAAGGTGTCCATAGGCAGGCAGGTGAGAGAACCGAAGCTCAGGGGAACTGCATTCTGAGTTTTTTGTCCCTTTTTATTTTTCATATGGCAGCCTAAAGGACTTTTATGATATCTATGAAGTTGCTGCTTTGAAGTGGAAGGTAAGTGCTCCTCTGAGACCGTAGAAGGAGTGGACAGACAGGTCCCCAAGTGGAGCAGTGAGCAGGGGCACCCCGAGGTCCAGCGCTCTCCCTGCTAGAGCAGCTCAGCCCTCAGCTTGTATGGTACACTTCAGGGATCACAGGTGGCCCCCAGCCCCCATATCCGCCCTTACATTTGTGATGCAGTGTCACCAAATCTCGTTAATAAGCCTTTCTGAGTCTTGTCTTACCTGGGAAGAGGCGTAATGATAATCCCTACCGACAGAGCTATTTTCCGGGTTATACGAAAATAATGCCTCTGCATGGCACATTGTAAACACTCGGTACACACTGGCTGGCTGTGCTCTCATGCAGATCCCTGAAGGCTAATGTTGTTCCCCAGTTTAGCAGGGTGAACAGGAAAGGAAGCCAGCATCCTGGCTCCAGGGCTGGGCTCTGGTCCCTGGCCCTGACACCCTCCCTCCTGGTCCTGTTTTCTGCCAGGCCAAGAAAAACAGAGAGCACTGGTTTGATGAGCTTCCCAGAACGGCGCTCCTCATCTTCAAAGGCAAGTGGGCTTGAATGTAGCAGGTGCTTGCAGCTAGAGGTTTGCAGAGACCACAGATGAGCATCTGAGGAGCAGGTTCAGAGGGGGTGTGTGTGTGTGTGTGTGTGTGTGTGTGTGTGTGTGTATGTGTGAATGTCTGTGTGAAGAGACAGCAGGGAGATTAATGTGGTAGGAAGCAGATTAGGAGAGAAATGGGTAGCTTAACCCAACCAAGACATTTGGGGAATTTTTCTTTTTTCATACAAAAGCAAAGATATTCATTGAAGAAACTTGGAAGTCAGATAATTAGAAGTAAATAGAAATTTGCACCCAGAGATAACCACGGTTAATTCTCTGATGTGTTTCCCTCTGTGCCGTTTTTCTGTGCATTTTTAAAACAATAGGGTGACATTATGTATTCTGTTCTGTAACCTGCCTTTTGATCCAGTATTTTTACCCTCCTCTTATGGCAGGATGTATACTTACTTTGCATGACCCCTTGAATAATGCTTGTGTAGTGTAAAGTTTGAAAATTTGAAATTGGGGGCTCATATTATGTACCTGACAATTACCCCTTAATTGCATGCCTGTTTCAGCAGTGGTCAGCAAAGCTTTGTCCTGCCCTCAGTTCCAGGTTGCTCAGGCTCTCCCCAGAGCAGCTATAGTCAGTGCAGTCTTGTCCGGGGGTCTGAGCAGAAGTGTGGGTACCACTCTTTGAGCAGGACCCTCCTTCTTTCACCTCTGGGCTAAAGACCATGCTTACCTACATGCATGAAGAAGGTGGTAGGTGGCTGCACTTGCCCGGAAGGAGATGATAATAATAAAGGATTCGGTAGGGGGAACACGTGCGTAAATTTACATTTTAACATGTCTTTTCTTCAAATAGGCATTAATATCCTTGTGAAGTCCAAGGCCTTCCAGTATTTCATGTGTAAGTGTGAAATATCTCCGCTCTAGGCCACTTTCCCCCTGCTGTTCTAGAAGTGGAAGGGGCAAGAGATTGGTCCTAGAGTCCTGTGTTTGACTTTTTACTGTGGGGAATTCTCAGCTTGTATGAAAGTGGAGAGAACATTGCCCCCTGCGTGCCCATGCCCATCACCCATCTGTACCCTCACTCCAGCTCATCATCCCCTCTCTAGACCTGGATTTTTTGGAAGCAAATTCCAGAACCACAGAGTTGATTGTTTCATATATCTCTTGAGTTTGTTTTAATCTGTAGGTTCTTCTTCCTCTCTTCATGCAATATTTAGGTGAGGAAGCAGGATTTGTGTTTTGTGTGTTCCTCTGTTGCCTTTTCCTGGAACTTGGTAGTTATATCTAGAGCCATGCTGTGCAGTGTGGAAGCTACTGGCCACATGTGGCTATTTACACTTAAGCTAATTAAAGTGAAAAATTCAGCTTAACAGTCACATTTCAAGTGCTTAATAGCCACAAATGGCTAATAACTACCTGTTGGATGGTGCAGATAAGAAACTTTATTGTCACAGAAAATTCCCTTGGACAGCACTAACCTAGAGGCTTGATCCAATTCGGTCTTTCCAAGGAACTCTGGTTCCTTTTAGTGGGAAATGGTGTTAAAGACACAATTTGAGGTGCTGGGTGCCCATTGCTTGGGTTGGTCATTGTTTCTTTTTTAAAGATAAACTGTTGTGAGTTCATGCTGATACTTCACATTCAGGTCTACAGGGATTTGAAGATTGAGAGTCTAGATGTGTAAGACTGATTTCCGATTTCATCAGTCTTACACATCTAGATTCTCAATCTTTTTTTTTTTGTTTTGGAGACAGAGTCTCATTCTGTTGCCCATGCTGGTGCAATCTCATCTCACTGTAACCTCTGCCTCCCAGGTTCTAAGTGATTCTCCTGTCTCAGCCTCCTGAGTAGCTGGGGTTACAGGTGCATGCCACCACGCCTGGCTCTTTTTGTATTTTCATTAGAGATGTGATTTCACCATGTTGGCCGGGCTGGTCTCGAACTCCTGACCTGAAGTGATCCACCTGCCTTGGCCTCCCCATGTGCTGGGATTACAGGCCTGAGCCACCACGCTCAGCCTAGATTCGCAGTCTTAAAATCCAGGTTATCTTTGAAGACAATCGGACACCAACAAACATAAAAAATAAATATCCAGGTTCCCAACTACACTGGCAGAGTTATTCATTGCTTTATGTCACAGTCCCGGAATAATAATCGCAATGCAATCCCAATGATATAATTACTAGAAACCTCAGTCCAGGGATGTACATTGAGATTACTGTGGATTTTTTCTTTAGACAAGGACTTAGTCTGGCACCGCAATTTGGCACAGTCATGGTTCACTGCAGCCTCGACCTCCCAGGCTCACTCCAACCTCCTACTGCAGCCTTCCGAGTAGCAGGGACCACAGGTGCCCGCCACCACACCCAGCTCATTGTTTTATTTTTGTAGAGATGGGATATCCTCACGTTGCCCAGGCTGGTCTCGAACTCCTGGCCTCAAGTGGTTTTCCTACCTTGGCCTCCTAAAATGCTGGGATTATAGGTGTGAGCCACTGTGCCTGGCGTTGTGTTTTAAGGTCACCTGGAATAGTTCCTCTCCATGTGGACATGTCACTGACTGGATACAGATTTGGAATTCTTTATGCCATATTATTTGTTATTTTGGGGGGATTGCTTTTGGCATTTAATTTTGTTTTATGGTCAGGTGTGGTGGTTCAGACCTAAAAATCCCAGCACTTCAGGAGGCCAAGGCTGGTGGATCAGTTGAGCCCAAGAGCTCGAGAACAGCCTTGGGAACATAGTGATACCCCTGTCTCTACCAAAAATACAAAAAGAACCTGAGCCTGGGGAGGTTGAGGCTGTAGTGAGCCATGATTGCACCACTGCACTCCAGCCTGGGCAACAGAGTGAGACCCCATCTCAAAGAAAAAAACCCAAATTTTGTTTCATAATTATGTAAATTAGGGCTGGGCACGGTGGCTCATGCCTGTAATCCCAGCACTTTGGGAGGCTGAGGTTGGCGGATCACTTGAGGTCAGGAGTTTGAGACCAGCCTGAGCAACATGGTGAAACCCCATCTCTACCAAAAATAGAAAAAATTAGCCATGTGTGCCTGTGGTCCCAGCTACTCGGGAGGCTGAAGCGGGAGGATCACTTGATTCTGAGAGACAGAGGTTGCACTGAGTTGTGATGGTGCCCCTGCACTCCAGCCTGGGTAACACAGTGAGACTTCATCTGAAGAAAAAGGAAAAAAATTTATGTAAAATAGTTATACGGGTTCCAAGTCGGATCTACCAAAAAAAGTACATTCAAGGAAATTTAGTTTATATCCCATCGCTTCCTACAGTGGATAACTTTTATTCATGGCTTATCCTTCCATGATTTAAAACCTATAAGTTGGATACATATCAATATCTCTGTCTTTCACAATAGCATATTTTATGCGCTTTTTTTGCCACCTGGCTTTTTGCAGTTAACAATATGCCCTGGAGACCAATTCATAGTAATATGTAGAAATGAGGCTGGACATGGTGGCTTACGCCTGTAATTCCAGGGCTTTGGAAGACAGAGGCAGGCGGATTGCTTGAGCCCAGGGGTTCAAAACCAGCCTGGGCAATGTAGCAAACCTCATCTCTACAAAAAAACACCAAAATTAGCAGGCATGGTGGTGTGCACCTGTGTGCCTAGCTACTCAGGAGGCCAAGGTGGGAGGACTGCTTGAACCCAGGAGGTGGAGGTTGCAGTGAGCCAAGATTACGCCCCATTGCACTTCAGCCTGGGTTACAGTAAAATCCCGTTTCAAAAAAAAAAAAAAGTAATATGTGGAAATTGTACCTCATTTCTTTTCTTTTTTCTCTCAGTTCTTGCTCTGTCACCCGAGCTGGAGTGCAGTGGCACAAGCATAGCTCACTGCAACCTTGGCCTCCTGGGCTCAAACGGTCCTCTCACCTCAGCCTCCCGAGTAGCTGGGTCCACAGGTGTGCACTACCACACCTGGCTAGTTATTTTTTTGTAGAGACATGGTCTCCCTGTGTTGCCCAGGCCGGTTTCAAACCCCTGGGCTCAAGCAGTCCGCCTGCGTCAGCCTTCCAAAGTGCTGTTATTACAGGTGTGAGCCACTGTACCCAGCCCGATTCTTCTTTATGGTTACAGCATGCCACTTTATGAATGTATCATAGTCTGTTCAACCAGTCCCCTGTTGATGTGTCATTGAGATTGTTACCAGTGTTTTGCTATCACAAATAGTGCTGTGGTCTATAGCTTTCAGATACAACTTCTATTTTTGCTAGTGCATCATTGGAATGGTTTCTGAGAAGTGAGATTGCTAGGCAGATGGCCAAATGCATATGCAGTTTTGCTAAAGAGTTCATGCAATTATTTTAAAATTAGAAGTCTCTAGAGGAGGCCAGGTGCGGTGGCTCATGCCTGTAATCCCAGCACTTTGGGAGGCTGAGGCAGGTGGATCACCTGAGGTCAGGAGTTCAAGACCAGCCTGACCAACATAATGAAACCCTATCCTACTAAAAATATAAAAAATTAGTCAGGCATGGTGGTGCGCACCTGTAACCCCAGCTACTCTGGAGGCTGAAGCAGGATAATCACTTGAACCAGGAGGCGGAGGTTTTAGTGAGCCAAGATCGGACCATTGCACTCCAGCCTGGGCAACAAGAGCAAAAAACTCCATCTAAAAAAAAATGTCTCTAGGGGAAAACAAATGGTTTCAATACTTGAATGCCTTATACACTGTTCATCTTTTACACCAATTTGGGATAATCCCTATGTTATAACTGGTCTTTATATAGTGATGGAGTGTTTTTAGAAATTCGTAGCAGTTTCTAGGTGAAAACACTGGTTGATTTAGCTCCCTCGGTAAGAGCACTGAGCAGAAGGATGTTCCCTATCAAATGGGTGTGTGGAGCAGCCCTGTTCTCCCCAACCCTAGAGCTCTAGGAAGTTAACCAGGGACTGCAGTTGTGACCTGCACATTTCTAAGCCCACCTGTTATTTCTCTGTCTTTTACGGGCCTCTGTATTTCAGACTTGGTGGTGGCAGTCAACGGGGTCTGGATCCTCGTGGAGACGTTCATGCTGAAAGGTGAGCCCCCCCCTTGGGACCTGGCCATGTCCTGGCTGGCACACCCGGCTTGCCCATGAGCTGCTACCTCTCTGTCTTACAGGTGGGAACTTCTTCTCCAAGCACGTGCCCTGGAGTTACCTCGTCTTTCTTACCAGTAAGTTTCTGACGTGGCTTTGCTGGGCTGCTTGTTTTAAACACTGCCTGGGAGAACTTTCATTCAGTATAGAGCCTCATGGTTCGTTAAAACAGGAAGCTATAAAGAGATGGAGTAATTAGTCTGATTCCATCTCGTCCCTTTTTAAAACTCTATCGTGGTTGTCCACTGCCTTCTGGATGGAGTCCAGATCCTAGGCGTGCGTGGCCTACCACTCGGCTCTGCAGCCCCGCTGCTTGCCAGCGCCGCAGCCCTGCCTGCACGCTGTCACCCTCCTCAGCAGCCTCTGCTCCCAGCTGCTCTTGCCTGCCTCTGGGCTGTGCACAGGGGTTTCCAGGGCCTGGTGGTGTCTCCCTCTGGCCTCTGCCTGACTCTCCTGCCCTTTCTGTCAAGTGTTGTCATTCCCTGTTGGCGTCTTTCCTCCCACTGCGTTGATAAGCTCTGGGCCCTCGCTGTGCTGGAGTGCAATGGTTGCCCAGGGTTGCCCTGCACTGGTCACTGTTGCATACCCGGTACCCAGTACAAGGCCCAAGATGGAAGGGGGTGGTCAGGACACACTTGTCGGATGGACAGATGGTTAGCTGGGCCCTGTCTGGAGATGGGGAGGGAGGATTTTTCTCTCATTTTTTTTTGGCAGGATCTTTCTCTGTCAGCCAGGCTGGAGTGCAGTGGTGTGATCATGGCTCACTGCAGCCTCAACCTCCTGGGCTCAAGGGATCCCGAGTAGCCTCAGCCTCCCAAGTAGCTGGGATTACAGGCACACAGAGCCACCGTGACCTGCTAATTTTTGTATTTTTTTGCAGAGATGGGGTCTCACTCTGTTGCCCAGGCTGGTCTCCAACTCCTGGGCTCAAGGGATCCTCCTGCCTTGGCCTCCCAATGTGCTGGGTTGACAGGCGTGAATCACTACACCTGGCCAGTTTCTCTTAAGCAGATTGCGCAATTGGTCACCATCTGGGCCCTCTCCTGGAGCACCTGCTCTCACAGTGGGACATGAGTGAGGCCTGGGCTCAGCCTGGAGGGCACGTGGCCAGCAGGGAGGCTACAGACTGCAGAGGAGCCACAAAGAGGAGACGGAGCATGGGGGAGGATGTGGCGGGGCTGCTGCCGATGGCTCCTTCTGTCCGCAGTCTATGGAGTGGAGCTGTTCCTGAAGGTCGCCGGCCTGGGCCCTGTGGAGTACCTGTCCTCCGGATGGAACCTGTGAGTGGACAGCATGTTTCTGACCCAAAGCTGAGACTCTGAGGACGGCCACAGACCCTTCTCTGCACACCCCAATGTCCAGGCCGTTTCTGGAATTGCGGAGGGAAGGTCTGAGGATGGGCCAAGCCCTGTGTCTCCCTCCAGCAGTCCTGCCCGAGGCTCAGAAACTCTCCAGGATCAGGCCCTTGTCTGAAGCCTCTCACAACCCCCATGCCTGTCCTTCTGGAAATGGCCTCTTGAGGTGCCGCAGGCTGGCCTTCTCTTCCTGAGTCATTAATCTTTTTTCTCTTCCATAAAAACCACAATGCCCGCAAAGAAGAATGTTCCCCTGCCTCCCCTGATCAGCAGTGATGAGGCTCACCTACCCCTCTCCCTGTTCCACAGAGCGGGAGGTCACTTTCCTGCCCTGTTAAAGCTAACCGGCCTGTGAAGTCAGGCTGCACTCATGAGGTCTTGGGCTGTGAGGGTGAGCAGGTTAACACACGCTGGGAGGAGCCGACAGCACACGTGTGGGCCCTGCGTGTCTGGAGAGGAGAGAGGGTCCTCTGGCTTGGGCAGGGCAAGCTGTTCGGGGAATCTGCTCTCTTTCCTCAAAAAGTTCCTTGGGGTCAGGCTGGTCCACGGTGTGTAACCAGATGTCTGTTGAGCAGAAGACGAGGCCTGTCTCCAGGGCTGCAGAAGACGAGGCCTGTCTCCAGGGCTTCAGAGGCCGGGCTTCTTTCCTCCCTGTAGTCAGACCAGCACAGGGCCCTTTGGAGGGGGTTCCTGGGCATTTCTGGCCCAGGGGTCAGCGCTGAGGCCTGACCCTCGAGACATGTGCTGGGACAGGGCCTGGCTACCTTGAAACCCTAGGGGTGGCAGGAAGTTCTTCCTGCAGCCAGCCAGGGCCTGTTGGTGTTGCTGTGTCTAGGCTCCGTGGGAGGGTGGCTGTGCAGAGGGCCAGGGAGGGGAGCAGGTGCAGGGAGGTTCAGGGCCATGGGGTGGAGCTCAGCCTCTCCCCTCCCGCAGGTTCGACTTCTCTGTGACGGTGTTCGCCTTCCTGGGACTGCTGGCGCTGGCCCTCAACATGGAGCCCTTCTATTTCATCGTGGTCCTGCGCCCCCTCCAGCTGCTGAGGTGATGGGGCAGGGCAGGGCTGGAGATGGAGATGGAGAAATAGAGGGAGGATGGCAATGCCACAGGATTGGTCTGGGAAGTGACCCAGAATGGGCCAGAAGGCTCACAAGCCAGAGTCACAGATGTCACCCCCTGCAGAAGCACCATGGGGTCACCGTCCCCACCGCTGAGGGCGTGCAGGCTGCCTGTGCCCCTCACCTCACCGCACCAGGTGCTTCTGGGCAGAGAAACCCAGCCCATGACTCATGTTCACCCCACCCGAGGTGGCATTGCACTGGCCACAGGAGCCCATGTGCTCAATCACAGATGACAGAGCCACAGGTCTGAGGGTTGGAAGGGCCTTTCAGGGACCCATCATGCTTCTCTGGCTCAGCCTCTTGTGGAGAAAAACCCTTGTGTGAGTCCCACTGACTTCCCAGGGACACCGAATGAAGTGCCAGGCGAGCCTGCCCCACTGACGGTGTCTCTTCCTTTTTTTTTTTTTTTTTTTTTTTTTTTTTTTTTTTTTTTTTTTTGAGATGGAGTCTTGCCCTGTCGCCCAGGCTGGAGTGCAATGGTACGATCTCACTGTAACCTCTGCCTCCTGGGTTCAAATGATTCTCCTGCCTCAGCCTCCCGAGTAGCTGGGATTACAGGGGCCCACCACCACACCCAGCTAATTTTTGTATTTTTAGTAGAGATAGGGTTTCACTATGTTGGCCAGGCTAGTCTCAAACTCCTGACCTTGTCATCTACCCGCCTCGGCCTCCCAAAGTGCTGGGATTACAGGCGTGAGCCACCCTGCCTGACTGATGGTGTCTCTTCCTAATGAGGGCTCCCGAGGTCCTGTGCACTCAGAGCCTGGGTTTGCTTCTTGACCCTCCAGCTGCAACCCCATCCAATTCTGTCGCCCTGTCCTCTCCCTAGGAGGAGAGGGGACGCGCAGGATAGGCGCTGGGAGGGGTGGTGGCATCTGTGGAGGAAAAGCCTCCCCCTTGGCATGTGGGGGTGGCCTGGAGCTGGGCCTGAGTATCCACATCCCTCCCACCCTCTGCCACCCTTCTTTGCCGGAGGGCTCCCTTGCCCCAACTCCCCGGGGAACATGGGCTTATCCTCCCTCGTTCCCAGGAGCAAGGCCTTGCTCCTGTCTGAGCCTGCAGCTCTACTGCAAGGCGACGCAGCCTGGCCCTGCTCCTTTTTGTGGAAGGGCCCCACCCAGCCTGTGTCTTAGGGCTGCCATCGTCCTTTCCCTCATGCATGAGTCATCTGAGCCAAGCTCGGGGCTGGTGGTGCCCAGGGGAACAGACGCAGGTGGAGGAGAGGTCCTCACCTGTCTTCACCTTGAGGCGTGTAGAGGGCAGGGCCGGCAGGGGATTCTGAGGGTGGGGGCTGAGGCGTGCGCCTGTGTGTGGAGGTGACGGGTGTCCTCTTCACTCAGGTTGTTTAAGTTGAAAGAGCGCTACCGCAATGTGCTGGACACCATGTTCGAGCTTCTGCCCCGGATGGCCAGGTACTGCCAGCCCTCAACCCGGCCCGCAGGTCCAGGTGCCGTGTGGCAGTGCCCCGTGGGTGCGGGAGCCGAGTAGCAGTTGGGGGAAAGGAGTTCCACAAAGGACTGGAATCGGGGTCCTGACGGGGCTGCAAGGAGCCGGGAACCCTGACCACCACAGGTCTCCTGGGCACCAACATTTTCTCCACTGACCTGTCTGACATATTTAGTAGGGAGGGCAGGGAGCTGTCAACTCGCTTACCGCCTGTGTCTACATTCACAGGTAAGGGGTCACCTGTGAGTCTACCTTCACAGGTAAGGGGTGAATCTCTGGGAAAGGGGCATCTGTTCCTAGAGTCCTGACTTGAGCTGTTTTTCACCCCAGAGCTGCCCCACGAGGCCCCTTCCCCACAGGCACTTTCCAGCTGGTGAACCGACCGGGGGCGTGGCCCTGCAGTCAGCCCTGGGGTCCAAAGAGGCCGGGGCTACGGAGGAGTTGTTTCCTCCTGCCGGCCTCGCGTCACCCTGCCCCTGTCGCCCCACAGCCTGGGACTCACCCTGCTCATCTTTTACTACTCCTTCGCCATCGTGGGCATGGAGTTCTTCTGCGGGATCCTCTTCCCCAACTGCTGCAAGTGAGTAGGCGGTGGCCAGAGGCACCTAGCCCCGGGCAGCCTGCATTTCCAGGGCAGAGGGCTGACCAGGGCCAGAATTGGCGTCCTTGTGGCCTTGGGGTCCTTGGGGTTGCTCCTCTCTAAGCAGCCACCTTGCTTTGCTTTCAGGGCTTAGTTGAGTGTAGTGAGCTACACGAGGGACCTGGACTTGGGGTCCGTGTTTCCCCATCCCCCCAGGTAGCATTGGGAACCATCAGCTCACCGGAGGCTACCCCTAAAGTAGCCTGTGTCCCGAGGTCAAGTCCTATGGCTTCCTCCCACTTCTCTCCTGGAGTGGCTGGGGACCTGGGCCAAGACCAGTCTTCTAGGGACATGTGCAGGAAGGTCACCGAGCTCAGGGATGGAGAGCAGAGAGTGAAATCTCCCATGAGCACTCCCTTTCTCCTAAGCCGCCATAGTGAAATCACTGCACCGCCATTCATTCATTCTCAATTCAGAGTTCTCTTACATTTGGTCTCTGCGGCCTCAAGCACTGATAAAGAAACAGTTTTACAAAGACACTGGTAGCTTTGAGTGTCAAGCTTGGTCTGGAACCAGAAGCCTATAGCTGTGGGTCCCAGACTTTTGAGCATATCACAGTCACCAGGGAGCTTAATGCAAGCTCCAGACTTCACCTGTGTGTCTGATGTGAGTGTGTGGGAGGAGCCTCCCTGGTGGCCCAAGCACTGGACTTTTATAAACATTAGCATGCATATTAACAGAACAGCCATAAAGGATGGAAGGAAAGTGGCAAATATGAGCTCCTCAAAACAGGCTGGAGTGCAATGACGCAATCTCACTGCAACCTCCACCTCGGGTTCAGACGATTCTCGAACAGGACCAACCTTTTCAAATACTTGCTCAGGCCAAGTATCAGAGAGCCCCAGTAGGGAATTCCTTCCCTGGGGCTGTGGCCTGGTGTCCAGACTCAAGAGCAGATCCTAGACAGGGCAGGTGCAGAGGAGGCCTTTGCCTCTCCTCTGTCCCCTGTAGGCAGCGGTGAGAGAGAAGGCTGCACCTGCAGCAGAGAACTGCTAGGTGACAGGTGACAGGTGCCTGGGGTTCCCACCAAGCCCAGCAGGCAGGAGTGACCAAAGGCCTTCCCCTAGCAGGGCCCAGGCATGAGGTGGAGAGGGTTAGGCAGGAAAGCAGGCTGCAGGCAGCACGGGAGGATCCTGGGCCAGACCTTGGTTTGTTTCAGAATTCTGTCCTCTCTGGAGGTGACCCATCGCCTTGTGACCCTCCCTCCTTTCTCCCTTGTGCTCCGGCCAGCACGAGTACAGTGGCAGATGCCTACCGCTGGCGCAACCACACCGTGGGCAACAGGACCGTGGTGGAGGAGGGCTACTACTATCTCAATAATTTCGACAACATCCTCAACAGCTTTGGTGAGTGGGAAAAATCACAGGGGGGACGTTCCCTGGAAACCCCACCCTTGTCACCACGGGTCCCAGAGGTGATACAGCGAGTGTCTGGGCCTCTCCCTCCAGCACCAAGGGGCACACTTTCTGGCACCTCCCTGGCCCAGGTGGAGGGCGTGGTCTGCCCAGCCTTGGCAGTGCAGGCCAGGCCGGATCCCGGAGCGCTCTCGGCCGCCCGCTTCCACTCTTTTCCCTGATACCTTCTCAGTATTGGAGAAGAGAAGAGTTGTAGGCCTTAGCTGGGTGGGTTCCCCTCGTCACAGTGCCACTCACAGGGTGGGACCCAGCCACACCAACGCTGCTGCAGCTGCACTGCCCCCCAGCTCAGGCTGCACACGGCCCTGTGCCCACCCCCATGAAGAGGAGAACACAGCCAAGCAGCCTCTCCAGAAAAAGGGTGTGCCCCCATGACACCGCAGATCTGCACCTAGTGAGATCCGGATGGGTCTGGTGTGCACAGGCTGCCGAGGCAGAAGGTGTGCCCTCCTGGGGCCAGGCCACAATGGCAGAGCTCCCGGTGGAGCCAGCGCCCCACAAGGGCCTTGCCTGGTCCTTCCTGGAGCTCGCAGCACAAGTGGGCATATGGTGACCCCCTCGTCTTAGCACATGGTACCCGGGATAGGTTTGAAGTGTGGTCTCATCAGGATGCTGCTTTCTCCCTTCCCTCGGCAGTGACCCTGTTCGAGCTCACAGTGGTCAACAACTGGTACATCATCATGGTAAGAGCTCGGGCAGCTTTGGGGGTGTCCTCCCACCAGCCCTGGGTCTCCCCTCACCCAGGGTGTATCATTCTTCCTGTACCCCACAGGGCTGGGGGTCTTGAGTCACGCTGTGTTGGTGTTCTGTGGGGAGGCCACAGTATGGCTGGACCCCGGGAGCCACCCCTCCAAGCATTGGCGGACTCGGCTGTCACTCCCATCTCTCTGCATGTTCCCAGCAGCCAGGAGATGCCACTTAGACTCTGGGTCTCTGTCCCGTCTCCCCCACCGTAGAGATGACTTTTCCCTCTAGTGACTATACATCAGTCATTGCCACTCTCTATTCCATTCCTTAAACTCTTCCGACTCCCAGCCCTACTGGGATGAAGGCTGCCCTGGTTCTGGATCCAGCTGTCCAGGGGAGCGGCCGGGCTCCTTCAGCAGCCGGAATTAGTCAGGAATTAGTGTTAGACCCAGAGGGGCGAGCTCCCTCTCCTCCGTCTCTCACAACCAGCCGCAAATCAGGGTGGGGTCTGTGAAGAGCTGGGGAGCCTGGCTCCGGGCTGGGGCCATGGGGCAGCCCGTGCAGACAGGGACCTGCCCTGCTGGCATGGGTCCCCTCACTGGCTGCTCCATTGGTCTCCAGGAAGGCGTCACCTCTCAGACCTCCCACTGGAGCCGCCTCTACTTCATGACCTTTTACATCGTGACCATGGTATGTCCCAGGCCCCAGAATGCTCTTTGCCCTTCGTCTTCCACGTCACCAGCTGCCCCAGCTCCTCAGGCTGCAGCATCAGGGAGTGGGACTGGGTCCCATCTGGCGGGCTCTGTTGGGGGTGGGCCATGCAGCCACAAACACCCACCCACCCTCCTGCCCTGTCTCCGCCCCTCCCTCCCTGTCCCTGGCCAGGTGGTGATGACGATCATTGTCGCCTTCATCCTTGAGGCCTTCGTCTTCCGAATGAACTACAGCCGCAAGAACCAGGACTCAGAAGGTCCGTGACACCTTGGGCGTTTGTGTGCCGCCCACCCAGTTCTAGCTGTCCCGGTGGCCTTCCAGCCAGCCATGAGGCTGGCCTTTTTCGGCTGTCTGGTTGTCCAGCTTCTCTGTCTGGCTTGTCTTTCTAGGTCTCCTATTTGCATTGATTTTCAAATAGTTAATGTCAGAAAACATGGTCCATCTAACTTTAAAATAAAAACAGTGACGTCATAGTTGAAGAATCAAGTAGTAGAGAAAGGCTTACGTGGTGGCAGCAGCCCGTGTCCTGCCTTCCCCGCCCCGTCCTCCAGAGGCGTCTCCCTCCTAGCTGTTTCTTCTTTTAGTCATCTCCACGTTTCTCAATAATAGGTTCACACTACGGTTCTTGATTTAAACAGTGTGAATACTGTTTACCGCACCGGCAAATTGTATTCCTGCTGCAGCTGGACGGCGCTGGATTTAGTGACTGCCTCACTCTTCCCAGATTGCATAGTTTTCTGTGTACTGATCCTCTCTTCTTCCCAAATTCTCCATCAAAACTGTCCACACGTGATCGCTCGAGCTCAAGAGGTCGAGGCTGCAGTGAGCCATGATCACATCACTGCACTCCAGCCTGGGCAGAGTGAGACCCTGTCTCTTTAATTTTTTTTTTGAGATGGAATCTCCCTCTGTCTCCCAGGCTGATAAGCAATGGCGTCATCTCAGCTCACTGCAACCTCCGCCTCCCGGGTTCAAGTGATTCTCCTGCCTCAGCCTCCCGAGTAGCTGGGATTACAGGCACCCGCCACCATGCTCAACTAATTTTTGTATTTTTAGTAGAACAGGTTTTCGCCATGTTAACCAGGCTGGTCTCAAACTCCAGACCTCATGATTTGCCTGCCTCGGCCTCCCAAGTGCTGGGATTAGCCACTGCGCCCAGCCTGAGATCCTGTCTCCTAAACAGAAAACCCCGTGCCCACACCTGTTACTCCTCCTCCTCATATCTCTGTGGTATCAGACCGTCTGGCCATTTTCTTTGCTTGGAGGCCCCTTCCTGAAACCCTGTGGTCCTGTAAGCTGCTGGCTAGACCTGCGCTCCTGACCTCACAGCAGAGGAAGGGGAAGGGAAGAGGGCCGAGGCAGAGAACAGGACACCAGTGCAGTGTTGGCTTAGAGAGGGAAACTTAAGACCCCCCGCGGAGAGGTGCAAGGACAATAGTCAAACGAGACCCAGCCAGGTTGGTGGCGTCAGCCCCCAGCCCTTCCCACACCCGCCCTCCCTCCCTGCAGTTGATAGTGGCATCACCCTTGAGAAGGAAATCTTCAAAGAAGAGCTGGTTGCTGTCCTGGAGCTCTACCGCGAGGCACGGGGCACCTCCTCGGACGTCACCCGGCTGCTGGAGACCCTCTCCCAGATGGAGAGATACCAGGTGAGGAGGCCAGGCCCCAGTCTGAAGGAGGAAGGCGGGTTTCAGCGTGGCGTAATCCCTCCCCTCAGATGCTGGTAACATCTTGAGTGACACAGTTGCAAAAGCCAGAGAAGTGGGAGAGGCCAGCTGTGGCAGCAGAGGTGGGTCCTGAACATCTGCAGCTGAGCCCTACAGCCTCTGCTCTTCCTTAGCAACATTCCATGGTGTTTCTGGGACGGCGTTCAAGGACCAAGAGCGACCTGAGCCTGAAGATGTACCAGGAGGAGATCCAGGTAGGAGCATGGCCGACCGCGCTGTGAGTCGTCCCCCAACTTCGCCCTGGGAGGGGCAGGGGGCTGATCTCTGGGCCTCTGAGTAGAGGAGGAAGGCTGGTGGAGAGCCTTCCATTGGGACCACCACTGGGGTTGTGTGGGACCTGGGTGGGGCCGCTCAGCCTTGAACCCTGGACTGGCTCACAGCGGAGGCAGCTCTCCCCTCTGCCTGCTGCCATGTCCCTGCCCCTTAGGAATTCTCCAGAACCTCCTCTCCATCCCTTATTCTGAGTCCGAGCTGCAAACTCAAACGTGTGTAGCAAGAAACACAGCGAGCATAGAGGAAAGAGCAGAGACAGTCGTGAGCTGGCAAGGATGTCTTGTCCAAAGTGGCTGCCTCTTCCCAGTCCCAGCGAGGGTTGCCCAATAGGAAGAAAGCCTCACTGTGCTCAAGCCACTTGCTGGTGGTTTGTTTTGAGATAGAGTCTCCCAGGCTGGAGTGCAGTGGTGTGATCTCGGCTCACTGCAACCTCCACCTCCCGGGTTCAAGCGATTCTTCTGCCTCAGCCTCCTGAGTAGCTGGGATTACAGGTGCACAGAACCACGCCCGGCTAAATTTTGTATTTTTAGTAGAGACAGGGTTTCACTATGTTGGCTAGGCTGGTCTCAAACTCCTGACCTCAAGTGATCCACCTGTCTCGGCCTTACAAAGTGCTGGGATTATAGGTGTGAGCCACCGTGCCCAGACTGCCTTTTCTTAAATTAGAAGCCAGAGGTTATAATCATGGCCTTAGACGGGTACACTGTTTGACATTTCCAGAATGCCTTCACATTCCTGTTGAAGGGTGAAGGTTAGGTGAGGCATTCAGCAGGATGCAGTTCTGAGCCTCGGTGTCTCAGGTGTGGAACAGGGGCACAGTTCCTGCCAAGCTCAAAAGGGGTCACCCGGGGGGGACCCTTTCGTGAAGGACAAAAGTTTATGCTCATAAACAAGGGATGAGGTTGTTCCTGCCTGGGCGTGTTAGAGAGCTGTCATGCGCCAGCCTCCAGACACTAGGGGAAGATTTCATTGTCATTTTTGCTTCTGGGGCCATATTCAAAATTCTCAGCATTTCTGAGCCTGTGACGGGGGAGTTTCAGTACCAGCTGTGTGAGGCTGGCAGCCCTGCCCCCTCCAGCCTGGATGCCGTTGGCTGTCAGACCCTGCAGCTCGATGACCTTGTGGGGTGGGTGGGGCAGGGGGTGGGGTGCAGGCCTCAGCGCCCCCTCTGCTGTCTGCTCCAGGAGTGGTATGAGGAGCATGCCAGGGAGCAGGAGCAACAGCGTCAGCTCAGCAGCAGCGCAGCCTCCGCCACCCAGCAGCCCCCAGGCAGCCGCCAGCGCTCCCAGACCGTCACCTAGCCCAGTGCCCGAAAACCGTCTCTTCTATGCAATAACACAATAGTATCGCTCTACTTCGACGTCCGGAACTGCGGCGTGTGTACGCATACTCACGTATATGCACATATTTATATAGAGGAAGAAAGCAGACAGACGAGAGGGGGCTTGGTTTATAACCACCTTGCCCTGTTTTCCTTAACTCCACAAGCCAGTTTGGTGAGGGGTGGGGTGCAGCCACTAGGTCTGAGCTCTTCCTGCTGTGGAAGGCTCCGGAAGCCCCTTCCCAAGGAGACCCCTCACCTGGATCCAGCTGACTCTGCGGGGCTGGCCTCCCACGTGGGCCAGCCTCCATCGGCCACATCCAAAGCCATCAGTGCTGCTGCTTCAGGCGCACGTCTCCCTGACCTGACGGCATCCCCACCCCTGCTGCCTGCGGCCCATGCCACAGGTTCCTGTGTCTTTAGGGACAGAACCACTTAGGAAGGAAAGAACCCCCAGTCTCCAGGGTGGTATTTCAATGTATATGATAATGTCATGGAACGCTTCTTTGGGGACCAGTGCCCAGGACCTAATGGAAAGAGGAACTGGGGTGATTGTACCCAGGTGGCCAAAGCTCAGCTAGCCAGTGCTGGGCGGCAGCAGATTACGCTGAGCAGTCTCTCTCGGCTCTGCAGCCCTCCCACGCAGCCTTCTCCGGCTTAACCCTTGTTGGCGAAAATCCTTCCACAGTGGCCTCCTGGGGGATGCAGACCCCGGAGGAAGGGGCGTGAGGCAGGAAGTGGGGCTGACGCCTGTAAGCCAAACAGCTTCCTGGAATGGGCTTTCTTGACCAAATCCCTTTTGCGATTTACCCGTTCAAGCAAAACGATATGTTGTTGAATTAACATATGTGCTAAAGCTGGTAGCAGGTCCTTCACACGTGTGCACTAGAAATGGGAGCGACCAGCAGAGACGCTCCCTGTGGGACGCAGCAGCCCCGTGGCCCCGGCCCAGCTCTCAGCCGCCCTCCCTCCCTGCCTCTGCTCACCCCAGAGATTTCCGTAGCAGGATTGGTTGGTGCAGAAGTAGGTTCGGATGAACTGTTAACATCCACCACTCTTGCCCGCCACGGCACCTTTTGGGAGCTCTGCAGGACATCCGAGCATGGTGGAGGTAGGAGGGTTGCCAGCTGTGGTGACAGGCAGTGGTGGCCACACAGGCAGAGTCAGTTCAGAGGCCTCTTTGGTTCTGCTTCCCTGGAGCACAGCACAGGTTCTACAGCAGGAGCCGCAGCAGCAGCATGAAGGGTGCAGGGGAGGGACAGGCATGCGCTGTGGGGTGCTCTGGGCCACAGGTGGACGCAGGCTCCCTCTGGCCTCGTTCTTTTCCCGGCCACAAAATGGGCAGGGTGGGGCCTTACCCCAGGGAGCAGTGCCTGGTCCCCCAACCCCTGCTCCCTACCCCCTCCAGGACCAAGCTGGGTCCCATAGCCAACACGGCCTGGTTCTCCCCTTCACGGAGTTAGTCCAGTGGTGGGTGTTTATTTTTAAAGCACAGCCCTATGGGAAAACAGCGAATCATGGAGAATCACTGTGATTCCTCTGGGAGTCAGACTGGCTTTGTCCTCTTCCTCTCTGGAGAGCCATGGGCCATCACCGGGAGCTCTACATTGAGCCCCAGGCCAGAACCCCCTCCCTTTCGCAGAGAGGGAACTTTATTGCATAATTGGGTGCCTTTTAGCTTTTGTGTGTTGAAATGGGCATTTTGGAAGTAAGGGTCAGGTCTCTGACCTGAGCATCTGGGCCTCAGACTCAGCCCTTCCTTCCCAAGGGTGGGTGGAAAACTGGAGGGGCCAGCAGCACCCTGGGGTCTGTCCAGGGGAGTTGAGACCCCAGGGTGGGAGGGTCTATTCCAGGAGAAGTGGCATCTCCGCCCTGTTCAGAGCGAGTTAGTGCGTCCATCCTCCCAACCCTGTCCTGAGAAAGAACCTGGTTTTGGCCAGGACCCGACAAATACCCAATGGCAGCAGTGTCAACAGGCCAGAGTCCAGCCAGGGTGGGCGGCCTTGTCATTGAGGCTAGGGACAGCTATCCCCGGGTTACCCCTGGCCTCCCACAAGCAGGGAGCGGGGGTCTCCCACAGGCTGTGAGCTCTGAGGGCCCTGGGATGTGATCTAGCTTAGATGTCCTCTCATCCCCGATATCACAGTTGAGTGCACCCAAGTGACACTCACTGGCGCCGGGGCCTTAGCCTGGCAGTGGGAGCAATGGCATTGTGCCCTCCCCAGCTCCTCGCTTCCCCTCCCCCAGCCCCAGCCTTACTCCACCATGCGGACAATCATTTTGTAGGGATCACGGGAGCAATGCTGTATGGTTTTGTACGTTGGTGATTTGTTACCTAGAAAACCCACTGTGTCTCTGGATTTCTGGCATATTAATAAAAGAGCCTCTGCTTTGTAAATGTGGCTGCTGCCTCTTGACTTACGTGGCTTCAGGTATTGTGCAGAGAGTGGCTCCATCCAAGGCCATGGCCATTCCTGATCCTGCCTCAGCCCCGCCCGAGCCCTGCCCTGGGATGAGCCACTCAGTGCTGGCCCCGGGTGACGAAGAAGAACTGGTAAAAGTTGGGTGTGTCATTTTCTCTACACTCGAAATTTTGAATTATTTTTTTATTTGTAAAAAAGTTTTATTTTTTTCATTCCCAGCATAAGGCAGTTGCAAACCTAAGAGTTGCTTATTTTGGCAACATAAGGCGGGGTCACAGCATGACAGCAGGAAGGCACGAGGGCTCCCCATCTGTCCTTCCCCAGCTCACAGGCCGTGGAGCCCACTCAGGGACCCCCCCGAGGGAGGCAAAGGCACAGTCCTATGGACTTCTGCTTGGCAGCTGGAGAAGCAAAGGCTCGGGCACAAACAAAGGACTTGTGGGCAGTCAGGGGCGGAATCCTAGAGGAAGCGTCTGACCGCCGCCCCATGTGGCAGCTGCGGGCATAGCAGTGCCTTGGGCTGATGGTGTTTTTGGAGCAAGTGGGTTCAGTGAAGTGTATCGCCACGAATGGCACCCGCTGCTTTTGGCTTTATAAACGTGGCAAGGCGAAATTCAAAATTAAGTACGTCTTGAGTTTTGTTTCTGGCAGACAGTGCGGCTCTGGAGCCCAGCCCTCAGTGGCCTGATTCCCTGGGGTCTGAGCCACCCTCATTCTCTGAGGGCTGGGCAGCCACTTGTGCCCTGAGAAGGTGCTAGTAGGCCTGAAGCTCAGGCAAGGGGAATGGGCAGCGCCTGTGTCTCGGGTGCCTCCAGCATGGCCTGGAACACACCCAGCCAATCTTCCCCAAACCCCAGCCCTTCTCAGAGGGGTTCTGGGGGTCATTCAAGGGTGCCTTCTAGCTTCTCTCTGGAACCCTTTGTCCAGAGCAAAGCCTGGTTTCCAAAGTCCCCACAGCAAGGCTGTTGGGTGCTGGCAGTGAGAGGGACAGAGCAGTTCTCTCAGCTCACAGCAGTGACCTCAGATATCCAGCAGCAAGGGCCGCGCACTTGTGCCCACAGGAGCCCTGCAGAAATGCTCTGGTCCCAGGCCTCCCCTGGCAGGAGGGCGGGGCTCTTGCCAGCAGTGAGGCCACAGCACTAAGTGGCTTCAGTCACATGCTTTTCAGGTGAATCACTCCAAATTCAGTGAGGAGGGCCACAACGAGGAAGTTCACATAGAAGAGGAGCAGGCAGAAGCCGTAGACTCTGCTGAGCCTGAAGCACTGCAGTGGGACTGAGACCAGGGAGAAGACGAGGCTGAGCCCCAGGGCGCCCGCCAGGACCCACACCAGCAGTCCGTCTGGCTCCAGCTGTGGAAGAATGAGGGGAGAGGGGCTGTGTCACTGCCTGTTACAGCCCCCACCCCACCTCTGGCCAACATAACAATGCAGCCTCAACAATACAACCTCAACAGTGCAGCCTCGATGTACCCTCAACAACAATGCAGCCTCAATGCACCCTCAACAACAATGCAATCAACAACAATGCACCATCAACAATGTACCTTCAACAACAATGTAATCAACAGTGCACCCTTAACAACGAAGCCTCAAGAATGCACCCTCAACAATGCAGCCTCAACATCAATGCAGCCTCAACAGCAATGCAGCCTCAACAATGCAGCCCCATCAACAATGCAGCCTCAGTATACCCTCAACAACAGTGCAGCCTCAGCAATACAACCTCAAAATGCAGCTTCAATGTACCCAACAACAATGCACCCTCAACAACAATGCAGCCTCATCAACAATGCAGCCTCAGTGTACCCTCAACAATGCAATCAACAACAATGTAATCAACAGTGCACCCTTAACAACAACGAAGCCTCAAGAATGCACCCTCAACAATGCACCCTCAACAATGCAGCCTCAACAATGCAGCCCCATCAACAATGCAGCCTAAGTATACCCTCAACAACAGTGCAGCCTCAACAATACAACCTCAACAATGCAGCCTCAATGTACCCTCAACAACAATGCAATCAACAACGATGCACCCTCAACAATGCACCTTCAACAACAATGTAATCAACAGCACACCCTTAACAACGCAGCCTCAAGAATGTACCCTCAACAATGCACCCTCAACAATGCAGCCTCAACAGCAATGCAGCCTCAACAGCAATGCAGCCTCATCAATAATGCAGCCTCAATATATACCCTCAACAGTGCAGCCTCAACAATACAACCTCAAAATGCAGCCTCAATATACCCTCAACAGCAATGCACCCTCAACAATGAAGTCTCAAGAATGCACCTTCAACAATGTACCTTCAACAACGAAGCCTCAAGAATGCACCCTCAACAATGCAGCCTCCACAACAATGCATCCTCAACAATGCAACCTCAATGCACCCTCGACAGTGCAGCCTCAACAACAATGCTATCTCGGCCAGGCACAGTGACTCATGCCTATAATCCCAGCACTTTGGCAGGCCAAGGCGGGTGGATCATTTGAGGTCAAGAGTTTGAGACCAGCCTGGCCAATGTGGTGAAGCCCTGTATCTACTACAAATATAAAAATTAGCCAGGCATGGTGGTGGGAGCCTGTAATTCCAGCTACTGGGAAGGCTGAGGGAGGAGAATCACTTGAACTCAGGAGGCAGAGGTTGCAGTGAGCCGAGATCGCACCACTGCACTCCAGCCTGGGTGACAGCAGGACTGTCTCAAAAAAAGAAAGAAAAACAACGATGCAGCCTCCACAATGTTTGAGGCACCAGCTAGGGGCCAGTTGAGGATGAGTGGCCTGCAGCAGCCCAGCCTGCCCTGTGGGATGGTAGGCCACACCCTGAAGTTACCCAGACATAGCCCCAGAAGTTTCCAGACTCCAAAGCAGCAGGCAAAGGGAATCTTCACTTTCAACTTCAGCCAGGTCCACCTGCCTGGGTGTCTCTCCCCTGCCTCAAGTCTGATGTCATTATAATTGCCTCTGTAATGCTGAACTCTAGTTAATGACATGCACAAGCTGATGTCCACCATTTATTGTGAAGTGTATCAAGAAAGAACATGGATGCGTTAGACTGGGCACAGTGGCTCATGCCTGTAATCCAGCACTTTGGGAGGCCAAGGTGGGCAGATCACTTGAGGTCAGGAGTTCAAGACCAGCCTGACCAACATGGTGAAACATCGTCTCTACTAACAATACAAAAATTGGCTGGGTGTGGTAGTGTGTGCCTATAATCCCAGCTACTTGGGAGGCTGAGGCAGGAGAATCTCTTGAACCTGGGAGGTGGAGGTTGCAGTGAGCCATGACTGCACCACTGCACTCCAGCCTGGGTGACAGAGCAAGACTCCATCTCAAAAGGTGGAGGCATGGACAGACAGATGGACAGCAAGCGAAGACAATGCAAAGTCAGCCAAATGTAAACAGTAGCGTCTGGGTAGTGGGAATCTTTGTGTCTAGCATACAAGTCTTTGAACTGTTCTATGTTTGAGTTTTCATAATAGAAAAAATCTTGAGAAGATTTTTTTTTTTTTTTGAGACGGAGTCACTCTTGTCGCCCAGGCTGGAGTGCAGTGGCACGATCTCAGCTCACTGCAACCTCCCTCCGCCTCCCAGGTTCAAGCGATTCTCCTGCCTCAGCGTCTTAAGTAGCTGGGATTACAGTCACCCGCCACCACACCTGGCTAATTATTTTGTATTTTTAGTGGAGATGGGGTTTCACCATGTTGGCCAGGATGGTTTCAAACTTTTGACCTCAAGTGATCCGCCCACCTCGGCCTCTCAAAGTGCTGGGATTACAGGCATGAGCCACCACATCTGGCCCATATGGTTTTTGACGAAATGGCAGCTATAGTATCTCTTGAGTGCCTGCTCTGTGCCAGGCATTGTGCGAAGGGCCTAACAGGCATGGTTGTCTTTGATCTAACAATAGTCCTATACGGTGGGTACTAGGATGGACTGCATTTTACAGATGAGGAAACCAAGACTCTCAGATTTGACTGACTTGTCCAAGGTGCCCAGAAGCACTGGGCCTGCCACCTCCACCTGACTCGGAACTTGGGAGGATGCTGCCTTCTGGGTGGAGGAGGGGATGGATGCATGATAAAGGAGCAGTGGCAGCAGAAATGAATCAACGAGAGCCAAAGTGTCAGGCACGAGACAGGCGCCTCTGCAGGAGAAGCTGACACCAATTCGTACTTTCTAGAATTGAGGGGTCTGCAGATTTCAGCTGCAGGTTTTTATCTATGTAGTAGGATAAGTAGTGTCCCCCGCAAATTCATGCCCATCCAGAACCTCAGCATGTGGCCTTACTTGAAATAGGATATTTGCAAATATAATAAGCTAAAGATTTCAAGATAAGATAATCTTGGACTTGGGGTGGCCCCTAAATCCAATGACTTACATCTCCGTAAGAAGAAGAGAGAGATGGTCATGGGAACATGGAGGCAGAGACTGCAGTGATGGGGCCACCGGGCAAGGCACGCCAGGAGCCACCAGCAGCTGGAATAAGCAAGCAGCGATCCTCCCCTGGAGCCTGAAGGCGGCACTGCCCAGCTGACGCTCTGATTTGAGACTTCTGGCCTCCAGAACTGCGAGAGACTCAATTTCTGCTGTTGTCAGCCCCTGCTTTGTGATCATTTATGGCAGTGCTAATAAACTAACACAGTCTATGGTATACATGTCGCATGTGGCTGCTGACAAATTTTCAAGCAGTACAGAAGAGTAACAGGGAGTGAAATGTCCCCTCCCCACTTCTCTTCCTTCCATACTTAGCAGGCATCCAACACGCAGTGAAGACTTGACGTGGCACTGGCGGGGTGTTGCCACGCGCCGTGGTCTTTCGTCTTCACGGCCACCTTCATCCTTCTCCTCTCCAACCCAGAGAAGAAACTGAGTAGTAAGCGACAGAGCCCAAATCTAAGTGCAAGCTCTTGACCAATGTCCATCCTCCCTCTCCACGGGGGGCCATAATATACACACCTGTGGACACACATACCTACAGAGACGGGCATCAATTCTGAAAACAGAAATGGGACCATACAATAGGTAACTGTTTAAAAGCGACTTGTGTTTTTCAGCCAACGGTACACCCCGTTCATCCTTCCATGTTGATGTCTCATTTGACTTAACGGTGGAAGCATTTCCTAAACTCAGCACAAAGGCGGTGGATACGTGTGGGAGCATACAAATACACACCCATTTCCTAAACTCAGCACAAAGGCAGTGGACACACACACATACACGCTAGAAAAGGGGAAATAGGTCTCCTGAGGGGCGAACCGTAAAGCCTCATTACCTGGAACTGCCCTAGAATCCATCATGAAAGCGAACCTATTAAACCCATGAAGAATGTCAACGAAGTTTGCAGAAGATATTTACCTTTCAGAAAAGCAAACTTTTCAAGCCCTGAGTAGCTGTTTGCTTGTGGGGATGGCAGGTGCGAAAGAGCCACCCTGCCGTCAGCTAATAGGCTCTGTCGAGAGCCTGTTCAACAACTCGTGCCTCTGGGAGAAACGGGAGATTGTTCCCACTCACAGCACCATCTTTCAGCCTCACAACACTCAAAGAGCTTTCCCATGGCGACGCTTAAAACCAGCCCCCAGCCATCTCCCCCTCCCCAGCTTAAGTCTTCCTTGCTGGGTCTCTGGACTTAGTCCTCCAGAACAGAGATGGAGGTGCAGGGATGGACTGCCAGCTTGCGGCTCAGGGTCCAATCTCCCTCACACGTGGGGGGTTTTGTGTGCCCTGCACAATATTTTCAAATAGAAAAAACTTCCTAGGAATCTTGATTTCTTCTCTAGAGGACCTGTATCTGGCCACACGCTGCCCACCCAAATAAGCCACACATTTCTGTCACCTGCCCAGCCCTAGGTGTCTGATTTTCCACCCTCTTTAAAACAGTTTCTTGAGTGAAGTCCACGTATTACCTGTATGGGTCCCCAGGAAGCCTGTTCAGAATGCAGATTCCCAGACCCACCCCCTACCTCCTTTCAACACAGGGGCCGGGAGGTGTCCTGTGTCCCCAGGAGCCTCTGCGCTTAGCAGTGTGTTGCAGAACCTTCTCCAGTCTGCTGGGCTCCCACTTCCGGGGCTGCCCATGATAGACAGCGGCTTTATTCTCTGTCGTCCCAGCACTGCCCACAGGGGAGCGCCCAGCCCGGCCCTTCCCGCTGCGTGCTTATCCAGGAAGCTCAGCAGGTGTCATCAATCTCATTTTAGAGAGGAGGAAATTGAGGCCCAGAGCTGTCCTAACTCCTTTTTTCTTTGAGACGAAGTCTCACTCTGTCACTCAGGCAGGAGTGCGGTGGCGCGATCTTGGCTTACTGTGACCTCTACCTCCTGGGTTCAAGTGATTCCCCTTCCTCAGCCTCCGGAGTAGCTGAGATTACAGGCATGGGCCACCACACCTGGCTGATTTTTGTATTTTTAGCAAAGATGGAGTTTTACCATGTTGGCCAGGCGGGTCTCGAACTCCTGCCCTCAAGTGATCCACCCACCTCAGCCTCCCAAGGTGCTGAGATTACAGGCATGAGCCATTGCACCTGGCCTAGATGTCCTAGCTTACTTAAAGTCATACGACCAGGTATTTAAGTGATGGGACCCAGATCCAAACCCAGGGCCTTCCTGCCCCTCCCCGTCAAGCTACATCTTGTTTACATACTCTTATGAACTTACTAGGAAAACATTTTTTTCAACCCTCTATGCAAAATATTTTAAAAATATTCTACAAACCAGTCTTGCCATGAACAGACAAGTCCCCTTTTCCAGAGTGGAAACTGCCGAGATGGGAATGGTCTCCCCCGCCAGAGGGCCGAGGACGGGGAGCCAGCACGTGATGAGGCCCCGAGCCACTCACCTTCACATCTGTGTGGCTCCGGGAGATCTGGAGCAGGCAGCCCAGCCCCACGCCCACGAGGATGTCTGCAGCCCCGCTCAGGAAGTTTTGCTGGAATGGCCTGCACATAACCCAACCACGCAGCCCCTCCCTGCTACTGCATTCAGCCCCGGGGCTTGGGATGCCACTGCAAAAATAAGGCACAGTGGCTCATGCCTATAATCCCAGCACTTTTGAGAGGCCGAGGTGGGAGGATCACTAGAGGCCAGGAGTTTGAGACCAGCCTGGGCAACAGGGTGAGACCCATCTCAGAAAATGATTCAGTGGGGGAAGGGGTGGGGTAGAGAAGCGCCGTGGTGTGAACTCGCTCCTCGGCTTCGTCATTCTCCCACCTCAACCTCCCAAGTAGCTGAGATCACAGGCATACGCCACCATGCCTGGCTAATCTTTGAATTTTTTGTAGAGAATTTTTTATGTTGCCCAGGCTAATCTCAAATTCCTGGGCTAAAGTGATCGTCGTGCCTCAGCCTCCCAAAGTGCTGGGATTATAGGTGTGAACCACTGTGCCCAGACCTACAAAAATTAAAAACATAATAATTAGGAAAAGAAAGAAAAAAAAACGAATGAACTTACTGGGCTTTATGATCAATGCCTAACTCCCACTTTACCCCAAATACCCTATCTGAGGAGACCCTCTCTGTTTAGGCCTTTAAGAAGATGGGTATTGAGTACAAGTTCCGCTCAGTCTCTAAGGATTGAATACCTCAGGGTGCCAGGAATGCTTGGCGCATGTAAGCACTCAGCAGGTGGGGAAACTGAGGCCAAGAGAGGTGAAGGGACTGCCCAGTCCCTAGAGGGAACTGGTGATAGTGTGTGGGTGAAGGCCATCTCTAGAAGTCATTCAGGGCTTCCTCCTTCCCAGCCAACCTTAGAGGTCACGCGAGGCTGTAGCCCGAAAGCCAGGAAGAAGCCTCAGTGGGAACAAAAGGGCCACCAAGGTCCCTGCTCCGCCTGGGAGTTAAAAGGGCAGGCGTCCAGGTCCCCGCAGTTAGCCTGTGTTTTGCCGGCCAGCTGCTCACACCGCAGCCGCTGCTGAGGCTGTCACCGTGGAGCTTGGAGAGAGCTGCCCTCAGACGCTCTGCGATCATCTTTCCTTAGCAGCCAACAGTATCCACTGCTGGCCGAATGCCTGCTGTGTGCTGGGCACGGTCTGGAACCCACGACCATCTGGTTTCAAGGCTCTTTGTCTTCACAGCCCCAGGCTGGCTGTATCTATCTTTTCTATATAGACCAAAAGTTGACAAACATCAGCCCTCTGGCCAAATTTAGGCCACTAACTGCTTTTATAAATAAAGTTTTATTGGAACGGAGCCACGCCTATTCGCTTTCAGATGGTCTGTGCCTGTTTCTGCACTACAGCAGCAGAGCTGAGTAGCTACGAAACCGCCTGCATGACCCCCAGAGTCTAAGATATTTATTCTTTGGGCTGGGAGCCGTGGCTCACACCTGAATCCCAGCACTTCGGGAGGCTGAGGCCAGCGGACCACTTGAGGGCAGGAGTTTGAGAACAGCTGGGCCAACATGGTGAAACCCCATCTCTACTAAAAATACAAAAATCAGCTGGGTGTGGTGGCACACGCCTGCAGTCCCAGCTACTGGGGAGGCTGAGGCAGGAGAATCACTTAACCCTGAAGGCGGAGGTTGCAGTGAGCCAAGATCGTGCCACTGCATTCCAGCCTGGGTGATAGAGCAAGACTCTGTCTCAAAAAAAAAAAAAATTCTCTGGCCTTTTTAGAAAAAGTCTGCCAACCCCTAAGATAGGCCATGACATGTCCCTATAAGCAAGAGAGAGAGGGTCTTCCATAAGATACACAGGCCCACCCTGCGGGTACCTGCTTATCACACCACTGTCCTAACAATCATAGTTCCTTCTGCTGAGCTCTTACCAGGGGCCAGGAATTTCATCCACCTCACTGGATCCTAACAACACCCCTAGGAGGTCAGCACTCCCCAAATCCCTATTTTTTTTTTTTTTGAGACAGAGACTTGCTCTGTAGCCCAGGCTGGAGTGCAATGGCGCGATCTCGGCTCACCGCAACCTCTGCCTCCTGGGTTCAGGCAATTCTCCTGCCTCAGCCTCCTGAGTAGCTGGGATTACAGGCACGCACCACCATGCCCAGCTAATTTTTTGTATTTTTAGTAGAGACGGGGTTTCACCATGTTGACCAGGATGGTCTCGATCTCTTGACCCCGTGATCCACCCACCTCGGCCTCCCAAAGTGCTGGGATTACAGGCTTGAGCCACCGCGCCCGGCCTCACATCCCTATTTTAAAGCCTTGGAGCCTGAGGCTCGGGCAGCCACGTTACCTGCCCCAGGTGTTACACCGAGAGCCAATCCCCAGGGTGGGGCACAGGAGGAAAGGGTGTCACCCGTGGCTGTGATACCAGCACTAAGGCCAAGAACAGACCTGAAAGGATACTGAAGATGATGCCACCAAAGCAGGCGGAGAACGCCATCCGAGGGTAGCCCTGGCGGGCCAGCGTGAAATCCGAGAAGGCATCTGCGTGGGAACAAGAGGGCCCCCCAGTGGTGAGTTGATTCCCCGGCCCTCCCGGGTCATCCACGCCTTCATTCTCACCCACGGTCATTCAGGCAACAAACACGGATGGATGCCCACGTGGGCCTGGGCACTAGCTGGTGGGGTGCTATGTGAGGGGCACAGCATCTGGGAAGGCACACTTCCCTCCTTAATTCCTTTACCCCACTCTTTCCCACCAGGAATTACTTTGCGGGTATGAAAAACAAGGCTACCAATTTTTCAAAGTCTCGTCTGCTGCTAACATGCACAGTACCTCCACGTGAATTAGAAGGTGCCCAAAAAGGTGAGGGCTAGATTTCAGCTCCCTTATCCTCTTGTCTGGATGCTCTTGAGCAGTGCATAACCTGGCCAACTGTACCTGGCTGCTACAGCTAGGGAAGGGTGTATGTATGCATGTATGTATGTAAGTGTGAATGCCTGCATGTCACACACCACATGCACATCAAGCAGGGTGGGCCGCAATGGGCTCCAGGTCTGGCCTGAACTCTGGGAGCCACTGAGTATCCCCACATCAGAGGGTGGGGAAGAGGCAGGGGCCTCTACAGAGTTTCTTGGTTCAACTGTAGTTAGGGCTATCTCACCCTGATGCTGTTCACTCCACAGTGACAGGGACACTGCACAGGTGCAGAGGGCAGACACCCTGGACACCTGCTCAGATGCGACTCTGGCTCGGGGAGGAAAGGGCTAAGATGTGGCTGCGCTCACCCCCACTCAACCCCACCCGGCCCTGAGTCACCTCCAATGCTGTTCCCCCAGGCCAGCAGCGTGAGCCCCAGCACGGTGTTGCTCAGCCGGAAGACCACGCCCAGGGACCGCAGGATGTTCACCACCTCTGTGGCGGCCGCGTTGATCCACAGGGCACTCGTCAGAAAGCCCAGGAAAGCAAAGAGCTGCGGAGGGAATGATTTGCTGATGGGACCAAGGCCAGCCCCAACAGGAACACAGCCTCAGTTCCTCACCTGTGAAATGGGATGATAGCATCTACCTCATGAGTTTGTTATGAGCATAAAACCTGTTACTATATGCATTGGTGCCTGCACATAGTAAGTGCTCAATAAAACGTGAGTTCAATATTATTTTCTTTTTTCCTTAATAAACTCCCTTTCAGGCTGGGTGTGGTGGCTCATGCCTGTAATCCCAGCACTTTGGGAGGCTGAGGCGGGTGGATCACCTGAGGTCAGGAGTTTGAGACCAGCCTGGCCAATATGGTGAAACCTTGTCTCTACTAAAAATACAAAAATTAGTTGGGGTGGTGTCACATGTCTGTAATCCCAGCTACTGGAGAGGCTGAGGCAGGAGAATTGTTTGACTCCAGGAGGTGGAGGTTGCAGTGAACCTAGATCATGCCCCTGCACTCCAGCCTGGGCGACAGAGTGAGACTCTGTCTCAAAAACAAAACAAAACAAAACAAAAACTCCCTTTCATGTATTAAAAAAATATATATTATTTTGTCTGGAAAGGGTTTCTTATCACTTTCAACAGATTTCCAGTCTCTGAACCAAATACCACCCAATATTCCAAAAGCATCCATGTAACTCATTAGCAGACACTTCCCATCCCCACCCCACCAGCCCAACAGGACCCCTACTCTGCTCTCTGCCTCTGCTGTCTGCCTCACGTTCACTCCACATCAGTGGAATGCCACAGTGTGTGATCCTCCGCTAGTGTCTTCTGTCACTCAGCAGCACGTTTGCAAGGGTCATCCACGTTGTGGCACACATCAGTACTTGAAAAAATAGTGAAAGACAATTTGCCCTAAGTAGCAAAAGGCAACTTCCCTAAATGATCCATTTGCTGAAAATTCAACACTGTTCGGTTAGTACATTCACTGAGAGTTTCTAAAAGTAAAAACTAAAATATTTAAAAATCATTAAGTACTAAAAAATGAAAATTTTCTATAAACGTTTTTTTAGGATGGTATCTCACTCCGTCACCCAGGCTGGAATGCAGTGGCGGGATCTCGGCTCACTGCAACCTCCACCTCCTGGGTTCC
>NW_016107323.1:10384219-10388362 GCF_001604975.1 Cebus imitator
TTTTAGTAGAGACGGGGTTTCACCATGTTGACCAGGATGGTCTCAATCTCTTGACCTCGTGATCCACCCGCCTCGGCCTCCCAAAGTGCTGGGATTACAGGCTTGAGCCACCGCGCCCGGCAATATTAAGTAAATTTTTAAGGAAAAAAAAAATCTCTGGACAAACTGCCTAAATATTCCTTAGAGTGCCTAGACTAGAGAAAATGGAAAAAGACACCCACAAAGCCCATACCATTCTACCCTTAGGAAGTCTTTAGAAACCCAAGGCTGGGCGAGGTGGCTCACGCCTGTAATCCTGGCACTTTTGGAGGCCGAGGTGGGAGGACTGCTTGAGGCCAGGAGTTTGAGAGTTGTCTGGACAACATAGTGAGACCTCGTCTTTACAAAAACACACAAAAATTAGCTGGGCATGGTGGCTTGCACCTGTAGTCCCATCTACTCGGGAGGCTGAGGTGGGAGGACAGCTTCAGCCCAGGAGATCGAGGCTGCAGTGAGCTATGATTGCACCACTGCACTCTAGCCCGGACAACAGAGGGAGACTCCAACTCAAACACAAGGAAATCACATATTGTAGGATTCTATTTATATAAAATGTCCATGACAGGCAAACCCATAGAGACAGAGAGTGGAGTCGCAGTTGCCAGGGGCTATGCAGGGGGTAGGGAAATGGGAGTGACTCATAGGCATGAGATCTCTTTTTGGGGTAATGAAATTCTCTAAAATTGATTGTGGTGATGATTATACAACTCTGTAACTATAATAAAAACCATGAAATTGTATACTTTAAATGGGTAAATTGCATGGTATGTGAATTACACCTCAACAAAATAAAGCTACTACCAAAACAAAACAAAACCCTGGGCAGATACAGAAACTCTCAAGAGCAGCTTTATAGTTCAGTTACTTGTCATTGTGTGCCTCCCAGGTGCAGACAGGACATCTGCCGGGGGGACCTCAGCATCCCCTCCCCCCACCGGAGAGCCGGGGCTCCTTACCCAGTGAAGCCTGGGGGGCTGGCTGTTGGATGTGGCGAAAAAGGTCACTGAAGCCAAGGCTGTGCCTGCGATCACCACCACGACCCAGACAGGAACGAGGCCGCCTATCTCATAGACACCGTCTACAAAGGGACAGAAAGGGAGCTGGTACCCTCCCAGCTGCCTCAGAATGACAGAGGGGTTCTGGGACTGAGACCTGCAGATAACACCCACTTAGAACAGACTGTTTGGATGTCAGGTAAGCACTTCCTATGTGCCTGAGACTTAGCTGGGCGTGGTGGTGGGCACCTGTGGTCCCAGCTCCTTGGGAGGCTGAGGTGGGAGGATCACTTGAGTCCCGGGAGGTGGAGGTTGCAGTGAACTGAAATCACACCTCTGCACTCCAGCCTGGGCAACAGAGTAAGACCTTATCTAAAAAAAAAAAAAAAGGCCGGGCGCGGTGGCTCAAGCCTGTAATCCCAGCACTTTGGGAGGCCGAGGCGGGTGGATCACGAGGTCAAGAGATCGAGACCATCCTGGTCAGCACGGTGAAACCCCGTCTCTACTAAAAAAAATACAAAAAATTAGCTGGGCATGGTGGCGCGTGCCTGTAATCCCAGCTACTCAGGAGGCTGAGGCAGGAGAATTGCCTGAACCCAGGAGGCGGAGGTTGCGGTGAGCCGAGATCGCGCCATTGTACTCCAGCCTGGGTAACAAGAGTGAAACTCCGTCCCAAAAAAAAAAAAAAGAAAAGAAAAATAATTATGTGAGCAGGTTGAACACAGAAAATTGTGTACAGAACACATTATGGGTGATTTTCAAAAGGGATTTATTTATTTATTTTTGAGACAGGGTCTCGCTCTGTCACCCAGGCTGGAGTGCAGTGGCACACTTACAGCTCACTACAGCCTCGAACTCCTGGGCTCAAGCCAGTCCCCCACCTCAGCTTCCTGAGTAGCTGGCTGGCTTTGGATCCAGATGCCTGGGTTGGAAGCCCTTTCAATGTATTTGTCACTCCTGTGCTAGGGGAATTTTAAGAGGTGGCTGGGGCGGGAAGACACTGAGGATCTGAGCTGAGTGTTAAGCAGAGAGGAGTGTAAGGGCTCTGTGGGAAGAGGGGAGTTGGGTAGGATGGAATCAAGCAGATCCGTGCCAGGAATAGCACAGAAAAGGCTGTGGGAGGCAGCGGGCTCAGAGTCTCCAGGCCTTGGCCAGGTGTGGTGGCTCACACCTGTAATCCCAGCACTCGGGAGGCTGAGGCAGGCAGATTACCTAGAGGTCAGGAGTTCGAGACCAGCCTGGCCAACATGCTGAAACCTCATCTCTACTAAAAATAGAAAAATTAGCCAGGCATGGTGGCATATGCCTGTAATCCCAGCTACTTGGGAGACTGAGGCAAGAGAATCTCTTGAACCTGGGAGGCAGAGGTTACAGGGGGCCGAGATCAAGCCACTGCCCAATGAGAGCCATGGACTTTTCCCAAGAGGCACTGGGGAGCCATGGAGGTCTTTGAGTGGAGGAGCGACCACAACATATAAAAAGCAGCACTTTACAAAGATGCCTCTCGGGGGACGCCTGGAGAAGGGGGAGGCTGGAGGCTGCTGCTGGGGAGGCTCACCTTGAGTCACGGCACCCCCTCGGGCTGGGAGCCAGTCCAGGGGTTTTCTCTAGACAGTGCTCAGCCCAGAAGGAGGTCAAGAGTGCTTTAGCCAGAACCAGTCTTTCCCCAGGGTGGACCTGCTACCACTAGATGGTATTAAGGCGATGTGGTCAGGATATTATCCGCTGCAGAACCGCATCTCAGGAAAGGGATTCCTTCTTCAGTTCCATCATTGTAGCAAGGAAAGCTCCCATTAGATGCTAACAGGACTTGAACACCTCACATACCTGCTGTTCTCCCTAGTACAGGCTTCCAGCTCATGGTTGGACTCAGGAGGACCAAGTACGGTGGTTTCTTTTTTTTTTTTTCTTTTTTGAGACAGGGTCTCTCTCTGTCGCCCAGGCTGGAATGCAGTAGTGCAATCTCAGCTCACTGCAGCCTCTGTGTCCTGGGTTCAAGTGATTCTCCTGTCTCAGCCTTCTGAGTAGCTGGGATGACAGATGCCCGCCACCACACCTGGCTAATATTTGTATTTTTAGTAGAGACAGGGTTTTGCCATGTTGGCCAGACTGGTCTCGAACTCCTGACCTTAAGTGATCCTCCTACCTTGGCTTCCCAAAGTACTGGGATTACAGGTGGGAGCCACCATGCCTGGCTGGTGGTTTACTTTTATTGTGTTTATTTTTGCAGTTACCTTGAATTTACTGGAAATGATACATTTCCATTACACTTTCTTATTAATGCAGGTGACACAGTTTCCTTTTCAACAAATTTGCCTTAAAAGAAAAATCTGAAGCTGGGTGCAGTAGTATGTGCCTGAAGTCCCAAATACTCAATAGAGCCCAAAAGTTCAAGACCAGCCTGGACAACATAATGAGCTAATTTAAGAAAACTATCAAATGTGGCCGGGTGCAGCGGCTCACACCTGTAATCCCAGCACTTTGGGAGGCTGAGGTGGGTAAACCTTAGGTCAGGAGTTCGAGACCAGCCTGGCCAACATGGTGAAACCCCATCTCTACTAAAAATACAAAAATTAGCTGTGTGTGGTGGCGGGTACCTGTAGTCCCAGCTACTCAGGAGGCTGAGGCAGGAGAATTGCTTGAACCCCAGAGGCAGAGGTTGCAGTGAGCCAAGATTGCACCACTGCACTTCAGCCCAGGCAATACAGTGAGATTCTGTGTCAAGAAAAACAAAGAAAAATATCAAATGTAATAGTATAGAGTAAGAGAAAAATCGAGAAGATGGGCTGTGAATGACTGATGTGTGGGAATCGCTCTTTTAAGAAGACCCAATGCATACAAAAATTAGCCGGGCATGGTGGCAGGTGCCTGTAATCCCAGCTACTTGGGAGGCTGAGGCAGGAGAATCACTTGAGCCCTGGAGGCGGAGGTGGTAGTGAGCCGAGATCGCACCATTGCACTCAGGCCTGGGTGACAGTCAGACTCCATCTCAAAAAATACATGAGGAAGGAAAGAAAGGAAGGGAGGGAAGGGAGCAAGGGAGGAAGGAAGGAAAGGAGGAAGGAAGGGAGGAAAGAAGGAAGAAAGGAAGGAATAAGGGAAGGAAGGA
>NW_016107323.1:10388427-10401030 GCF_001604975.1 Cebus imitator
AGGGAGGGAGGTGGGGAAGGGAGGGAGGGAGGGAGGAAGGGAGGGAGAAAAGGAAAGAAAGAAGGAAGGAAGGAAGAAGGGAAGGAAGGGAGGGAGGGAGGGAGGGAAGGCAGGCAGGCAGGAAGGCACAACGCTTAGAAAAGGGAGGGAGGGAGGGAGGAAGGAAGGAAGGCAGGCAGGCAGGCACAACGCTTGGAAAAGCAGGTCCCTGCATTTGCCCTGGCCTGAAAGGCAAGGCTTCCCAGCTCCATGGAGAATGGATGGAGAATGATTCCCTCCAACGGGCTGTGATGAACCAGACAGCCCTGGGGGGTGGCCCTTTTCAGCTCTGAGTCACTCCACATCAATCACCTCACCTCCTAGTCTCCTTCCCTCCACACCTTCATCCTCCCACAAACCAGGGGGAAAATTCACGGAAAATGTGGCAGGGCGGCCATTTCATCCTGACACTGTTACAGTGCACAATGCCACGCCCAGCCACACATCTATGCTGCAGTCCTACCCCTACCTCCAAGCGACGCCCTGGGCTGAGGGGGAGGAGCCCAGATGATAGTGAGGTACTCGTTACACAGCGGGAAGAAACCTGGGTAGCAGAAGCTATAAGATGTGGGACGAGAAGCTTGAGCATTTCCTCCACCATAGAAGGGCAAGAAAGAAAAGGACATTCTGGGGCAGATGGGGACAATTCAAATGCCAGTGGGGACCAGCCAGGTTGCACAAATGAGGGAAGGAAGGTCAGCCCGGGGCACCCAGCAGGCAGTGGAGGCTACTGTGATGATTTATATCGCAGACACCCCATAGTGGGTGCCCCTTCTCTGCTCCAGCCAGTTTTGCCTTCAGGAATGTGGCCCGGATCTTGAGAAGCCAAAATCCAGATTTTAATGTAAAATCCCCCAATTTTTAAATGCAGGCAAACAAGCCAGAGAGCTGGACGTGGCCCAGGGGCCACCTGTTTTGCAGCCTCCATCTGGGGCCAGCAGGATGGGACCAACTGATTGCAGGAGGGCGAACTTCCAGGCTGGTGACCCTTATGGCATAGGCACATAGTAAGCGCCTGCTGTATGTCCAGGATTCCACCTCTAGCCAAAACCTCCCTGGTGTGGTTGTGACGAAAACTCCACTGGCCGAGCGCGGTGGCTCACACCTATAATCCTAGCACTTTGGGAGGCTGAGGTGAGTGAATCACTTGAGGTCAGCAGTTCAAGACCAGCCTGACCAACATGGTGAAACCCCATCTCAATGAAAAATACAAAAATTAGCCAGGTGTGGTGGCCACACATGTAATCCCAGCTGCCCGGGAGGCTGAGGTGGGAGGATCACTTGGACCCAAGAGACGGGGGGAGGTTGCGGTGATCTGAGATTGTGCCACTGCACTCCAGCCTGGGCGGAAGAAAACTGCAGAATGTGGGAAGCAGGAGCAAGGTGGATTGGCCTGGGGTGGGGTACTCACAGGTCCCCGACTGCAGGGTCAGTACGATGACCAGGGGGCTGATGACCAGATGCAGACAGTTGAGGGGCCGTTTCCAGTTCCGGTCATCCTTGTCCGGGTCCACGACGGGGACGGTGAGGAGCAGCAGGAACTCCACGGGCAGCTGTCAAGGGGGCGAAGATGGGAGGGCGTCCATAGGGAAGCCTGAGTCCCAGCCAGCCACAGACGGACTTCAGTGACTCAAGAGCTTGGCCGTTTGTTTTCGAGCGCCAACTGTATGCAGGTCCCAGGCTAAGCGCCTGGGTGCTTCTGGCTAAGCGCCTGGGTGCCTCTGGCTACTGGCACAAATGACCACAAACAGAGTGACTCTCAACAGTACAAATGTCTTCCTGGACAGTTTTGGAGGGCAGAAGTCCTGAGGTCAAGTGGTCAGCAGGGGGTGCTCCTTCTGGAAGCTCTAGGGGAGCATGAGGGTCCTTCCAGCTTCCAAGGGCCACCTGCCTTCCTGACCCCACATCATTCTACCTGTGGCCACTTCCCAGTCTCTGACTCTGCCCCTCCTGTCTCTTTCTCCGTGCCAACCCTTGTGATGACACTGGGCCACAGGATAAGCCAGGCTCGTCTCCAGATCTTCCATCATGTCTGCAAAGGCCCTTCTGCCGTGACTGCAGCATCTTCCCAGGCCCAAGGGGTTGGGATATGGATGTCTTTGGGGGCCGCTGGAGGGCAAAGCGCCAGGTCAAGTCATCAGCCAAGCTCCATGCCTCAGTTTCCCCATGTATTCTGAGAGGGTCTCAGCGGACCCCAGGCCCTCCCTCTCATACAGCTGGAGAGGGTACAGTAGCCACTGTCTTCCCGCTGTCACTAGGCTGTGAGCCTGGCTCCAGGCCCCCTCCTACCTTGAACACCTTGAGGGCTTTCCAGTACGCTGACTTCCTCCTCCACTTCATATAATCCAGGGGGTTGAGGGCCCGGGCCAGGATCTGAGCCGTGGTCTCCTGGTAGAACAGTAGCGGCCGGTACTCGTCACCTACGTGTAGGGGGTGGGTGGTGAGGTGTGCTTGCGGCTGACCTGACCTCCAGGAAACCCTCCCTGCTCCCACCCCACCGGTCCTCCCAGCCCTTGGGGAGAAGGCAAAGCCCAGTGCCCAGCAGAGGGCAGGTGACCCTGGCCCTTGGCTCACCTGAGCTGCAGTGAGATATAGGGCCGATTTGCAGCCTCATTCCTGGAACCCAGGTCTTGGAAGGCTCCATCTTTCTACCCCAGCCTTGCCCTGGGACCCCCACTCTAGCTAAGCACAGGGCGTGAACTCACCATAGTCATAGCTGTTGGTATTAGAAGATACCCGGTCCTCCTCGGAGTCTGAAAGGATCTCTGCAGGAGACAGGCTCAGCTGCAGAACCCAGACCGTTCTCAAGGGGCACCGCTGGGACAGAGCAGGGGTAAGCTGCAAGCGTCCAGCCATCTTATTTACTTAGTTGTGTGGGACAGGAGCTTTCTCTGGAGTGACGTGATCACGGCTCACTGCAGCCTTGACCTCCTGGGCTCACTCGATCCTCCCACCTCAGCCTCCTGAGTAGCTGAGACTATGCCCAGCTAATTTTTAAAAAAATTTTTTAGAGATGGGGTCTTGCTATGTTGGCCAGGCTGGTCTCAAACTCCTGGCCTCAGCAGTCCACCCGCCTCAGCCTCCCAAAGTGCTGGCATTACAGGCCTGAGCCACTGCTCCGGCCATGTCCAGTCCCTCTTTATTTTGGATTTCTAGCAGTTTACATGCGTGCTCGGGAATTCCTGCACAGTGAGAAAGTCTAATTCACCAAACACGGCCAAACGGAAGCATGCAGCTATAATGCTAAAGTTAACAGAGGCATCTGAAGACACAACTCAGACATTCACTGACTTCAGTGTTGTCTTTTTCAGAAACTGGAACCCATGCTATTTTTCTCTTCTCAGGAGGCCTGTGGATGCTGAGGCCTGGGGCCTGTAAGGAAAACGGCCCTCCTAGAGTGAGGAGTCCACTCTAGCTCTGATGCTGCCTTTGAGTGTGTTGTGTGTGTGTTATGTATGTGTGTGTATGTATTTGTATATGTGCTGTGTATGTGCATGTATGTGTATATGTACTGCATGTTGTGTATTGGTGTATTTGTGTGTTGTGTATGTATGTGCATGTATTTGTGTTGTGTGTGCATGTATTTGTTATGTATGTGTACATGAGTTTGTGTTTGTGTATGTTGTGCATTTATGTTTTTGTGTGTGTATGTGCATGCTTGTAATTGTATGTTTGCATGTATGCGCAAGTATCTGTGTTGCATGTGTGTGGTGTGTATATACATATTTGTGTGTGTTATGTGTGTGAATATACTTGTGTATGTTGCATGTGTGCACATATTTGTATAGTGTGTGCATGTCTCTATGTGCACTGCATGTCTGCATGCATATATTTGTGTGTTGTGTGCACGTGTTTGTATATGTGTGTTGTGTATCTGTGTATGCATGTGCATGTATGCTTTTGTTTCAGATGTGTATGCATTTGTGTTGCACATGTGTACATGTATTCATATATATGTATTGTATGTACACATATTTGTTGCATGTGAGCATAAATTTCTGTATATGTGCATGCATGTTGCATGTGCGTGCATATATTCATGTGTTGTGCACACATATTTGTGTATATGTGTGTGTAAGTGTGCATATATTTATATATATGTTGGGTGTATGTGCATGTATTTGTGTGCATGTATGTGTGAGTTGTGTGAGTGGGTGTGCATGTATATGTGTGTAAGCTGCATATTTGTATATCTATAAATGTATATGTGAGTTGTATATCTGTGTGTGTTGTATGTGTGTGCATGTATTTATCTATGTTGGATGTATGTGTGTGCATATATGTGTGTGAGTTGTATTTGTGTGTGTGCATGTATGTGTGTGTGCATGTATTTGTCTAAGTGTGTGAGTTGTGTATTTGTATATATATGTGCATGTATTTGTATGTGTGCATGTATTTGTTTATATGACTATGTTTGAATACTATTGATTTCTTTGTAATTATTTTTTAGTTCTCGGTGTCCCTGTCATGGCAGCATTTGTGTTTTACCCTGAGAGTGCTGGGAAACATCAGGGCAGGGAGCAGTGTCGATTCTTAGAGAGATTGCCCTAGCAACTGCATAGAGGAGGAAGGAGCACACTTGAACCTGCAGAAGATGAGGATGCTCATGGGCACCCATGGAAGCATAGAGGCAGGACCTCAGCAGGATGAGTAGAGAAAGCATAAAGAGGTCAGGCATGGTGGTGCACGCCTGTAATCCCAGCACTTTCGGAGGCTGAGGTGGGAGGATCATGAAGTCAAGAGATCAAGACTATCCTGGCCAACATGGTGAAGAGGAGATGAACTTGGTGGGGACAATGGCCTCAAGAGACCCAGGGCAGCAGTGAAGGGCACAGAGGCTCCCAGTCCCCGCTGGTCCTCTCTGAGGTCCGATGCAGACACCTACCTGGAGTAACTGGCATGGAATAGACCAGAGATCCTCTCCGTTGCCATCGGTAGATCCAGGTACAGAGAATCACAGTGACCACATAGAACACATACAAGCCCAGGTACCCTGCAGACACGGTGCAGGCCGTCACCAAGTGGTGTCCTGGCTGCAGGCCCAGAGAACAAGGGCTGGCAGCTCTATCTATCACTGGTGTTAGTGGTGGCAATATGTGTCAGCCCAGCCCGGTACCAGTGGGCAAATTTGGCCTTTTCTCTGAGCTCCCCACTCCTTCCTCCCGCCTCCCAGGACCATCTCCCTTCCTGTCTCTCTTGCAATTGAGGAGGTAACGCCAGGCACAGCAAACGACTTCCAGGCCGCCATTCGAGCACTAAGGGTCGGTGTCCCACTCCGTGCCCTGGGAGGAGGCAGCCCTGCAGCTCTGGCTACAGCCAGGTTCAGCCAATGGGAGGCCAGACAGGAAATCGGAAGCTTCGGGAGTTTGGAGTGTTTCTTCCTATTCCTTCCCTGCTGCGTGTCTCTGGCAGGGCCTGTGATCCTCTTCAGTGCATCTCCAGCCCTCCAGCTCTCAACGGGCTCCGCCACCCCATTCCCTGCCCCTTCTGCCACGGGGGATGGGTGTGGTCACAGCTCCCACTGTTGCTGGCCCCTGGGTATCTTGCATCTCAGTGTCCCTTGTGGGTTTCATTATCCTTCTGCACGAATTGTGCCTCCATTCATCCCCCTGGAGCCATCTGCAGGGAGCATGCTTGCTGTCACCATCCGGGTAGCCCCAGTTAGATCCCCCTGTACTGCTTGTTAAAATTGGAAATTATGAAACTTTTTTTTCTTGAGACAGAGTCTTGCTCTGTTGCCCCGGCTGGAGCACAGTGGTACAATCATGGCTCACTGCAGTCTCGAGCTCCTAGGCCCCAGGGATCCTCCTGCCCTTAATTCCAGAGTAGCCGAGGTCACAGGAACACATGCCTAGCTAATTTTGTTTTCTTTTTTGTAGAGATGGAGTCTCACTATGTTGTCCAGGATGGTCTCAAACTCCTGAGCCAAGGTGATCCTCCTGCCTCAGTCTCCCATAGTCCTGGAATGTTAAATGTGAACCGCCATGCCTGGCCAAAAAATTGTGAAGCTTTTGAATATTCCCTCCCCAGCCGCCGGCTCTGCCAGGCCTCTTTGGTTATGTGGCCCGCATGTTCCCATTTTTTGCTCAAGCCAGCTTGAGAAGGGTTTCTGTTGCTTGTCATCAAATCAAGACCCCCACTGATCACCCCTCACATCCCTCTGTCCCAGGCACTTCCTAAACCTCCTGCCCATCAGTCCTGGAATCTCCCACCTGAGCCCCACAGCTGCTCACCCAGAGCCCACGGCAGTGTGACCCTGCCATGGAAGAGCATGATGAAGGTCAGGAACACAGCCACCATGTAGAAAACGATGTCCCTGAAGAAGGGCCTGGAGGCAGCCATGAAGGGGTGCAGGATGGTGATGCCTCCGGCCACCACCGTGGTAACCAGCACACCAGCGCCTGGGGAGATGACGCCAGATCTCAGCTGCCCTGCACCCTCTCCTGCTGCTTCGCCCGCCCCCCTCACCGGGGCTGCCCTCACCAAACAGTGCCCCGAGGGCCAGGCCAGCTGTGTGTGGGTCGGAGAAGGCCACCAGGGCACTGAAGATGTCAGGTGCACCATTTCCAAATGCCAGGAAGGTAACACCATGGGGGTGTATGTCAAGGGGGGCCAGGGTCGCAGCTGCAGCCCACCCAGGCCTTACCTGGGCCATGTGCCACCACCCTGTCCCCCAGCCACCCCACAACTGCCCTCCCTCCAGGGCACAGGACACTGGACAAAAGGATACTGCCACGTTGTGGGAGAGCTTGAGCGTGGTGGAAATGGCCGACAAGTTGGGGCAGAAACTATGGAGAAAAAGTGGACAGGAAGCATTTCCATAGTGACCTATCCTTCCCCCAAACCCAGGGTGACTGAATGTCAGGCTCCTGGGGCCCCTCCTCCCAACGATAAGCCGGACCAGAGCCCAGGCCCAAACTCACAACTTGGCCGCGGTGACTCCCAGAATCAGAAACAGGTAGAGCAGCCAGGAAACCTGGGTGGGCAGACGGCGGGGAAGGGAGAGTCAAGTCCAGCCGGGGCCACCAGCCCCTCTCACCAGCCCCCCGGGGCAGGGCCTCACATAGAGGGTGACAGCCAGAGGGAGGAGGCGGGGAGGGAAGTGGCAGAAGATGCCTTCCAGGTAGTCCAGATAGCCCCCATCACTGTGGCAGTCAGGGTTGGTCCGGATGAAGTCACAGCGGTCAGAGACATTCAGGCCACACACCTTGCGACACTGCAGGAAGACAAGGAGGGGGACATCAGAGTCAGAGGCCTCCCCGAGGACTGGACTAGGCCTATCTAAGCAGCTAAAAATAATGTCCCTCCAGCCTGGTCTCCAAGGCCATCATACCCTCTGGGTGGCAACTAGGCAATTTAAATTTAAAAAATAAACATCTGTTTGAAATTGATACAAGTAATTTATGAATACATTTTTTAAAAAAATAATAAAGATTTCTAAATTCCGCTTTCTTATCCCTGCCCTCCATAATCTCCCCCCTCCAGTGGTTCCACCATAATTAGTTTGAAGCACATCCTTACAGACATTTCTCAGATCAATTACATTTATACATATACCCTATTACACACTTTGTTTTGTTTAATAGAAATGGGTCCATCCTAAATCTCATTTCTATAATTTGCTCTTACCATTTTATACACACACATACACACACACACACACACACACACACACGCAAACACACATTAATACACAGAATTTGAAACATACCATAGTGATTTCTATATGTCAAGCATAGTGCTAAGAGCTTAAAATGTATCTCAATTAATCTGTATAATAATTCTTTGAGGGCTGGGTGCAGTGGTTCATGCCTATAACCCCAGCACTTTGGGAGGTTGAGGTGGGAGGATTGCCTGAGCCCAGGATTTCAAGACCAGCCTGGACAATATAGCAAGACCCCATCTCTGCAAAAAAAAAAAAAAAAAAAAATAGCTAGGCATGGCGGTGTGCATGTGTAGTCCCAGCTACTCAGGAGACTGAGGTGGGAGGATCGCCTGAGCCCGGGAAGTTGAGGCTTCAGTAAGCTGTGACTGCAGCACTGCATTCAGCCTGGGCAACAGAGATCCTGTCCCAAAAAAAAAAAAGTATCTCTACTCTCCACAATAATCGAGGAAGGAACTACTATCATGCCCATTAAATAGATAAGGAGACTGAGACAATGCCCGTGTGCACTCAATGGGAGAGTCAGGGTTGGAACCCAGGCAGTTTGAAGCACCAGAACCCAGTGTTCTCCCCTGCCTCCTGAGGAGTCTTTTACCATAGCAGAGTATTTCGTACTATGGGTGATACATCACTGAGATAACCATGTCCCTACTGGGCAATTGGGTATGTCTAATTTTTCAATATAACCAGTGAACTTCTTCACACATGACTCTCTGAGCACGTGAGAGAAAAACGTTGTTAGAGGGGATTTGAGAAGTGAAAGTGCTGAGTCAGAGGGCATTCAGGTCTGGGTTCCTCCAGAAGCTGACTCAGACAAAGACTGAGATAGAATAGTGTGTTTGGGAAAGTGAAGGAACACAAACACAGAGAAAGGGAAGTGAGCTCGGGTGCGGTGGCTCGTGCCTGTAATGGCAGCATTTTGGGAGGCTGAGGCTGCAGGATCACCTGACCCCAGGAGTTCGAGACTAGCCTGGGCAACAGGGCAAAACCTGTCTCTACAAAAAATTAGCCGGGCTTGGTGGCATACGCCTATAGTCTGAGCTATCACCTGAGCCTGGAAGGTCAAAGTTGCAGAGAGCTAGGATTATGCCACTGCACTCAGCCTGGGTGACAGAGTGAGATCCTGTCCCAAAAGAAAAAAAAAAAAAAGAGAAAGAAAATAAAATAGGAGAAAAGAAGTGGTACAGAGAGGGGATAGCTGCCATTGAAAGCTGGGCTGAGCCGGTTACCACCACCATGAGCTTCATCTGGGAGCAAGGGAGCTGGGGTATTTATACACCAACTCCCATCAGCCACTGGGAGAGGATTGCTGGATGGAGGTTTTAGTTCCCCGGCACCTCTAGCTTACTACACTTATACGTGGTTCTAGAACAAGAAAATGGCAACTGGAAGTCAACAAATGCCCAACAAAATAGTAGTCCAAAAGAAATTGTCGAGGTCCTGACGGGGGATCTTCAACATTGCTGGATTTTGCCAGAATGCCCTGCCCAAGTTCTACCTGTATTCACTCTCCCCAGGAATGGGAAATGAGCAATTCTCACAAGTCTGCACCAGCACCGGCTACGAGCAGCCGTATGATGAATGTGATAGGAATGTCATGGTTAAACTGCAAGTCTGTCCAGGTGCAGTGGCTCATGCCTGTCATCCCAGCACGCTGGGAGGCCGAGGTAGGTGGATCACTTGAGGTCAGGAGTTCAAGACCAGCCTGGTCAACATGGGGAAACCCCATCTCTACTAAAAATACAAAAAATAGCCAGGCATGGTGATGTGCACCTGTAATCCCAGCTACTCAGGAGGCTGAGACAGGAGAATCATTTGAACCCAGGAGGCAAAGGTTACAGTGAGTCAAGATCACACCACTCCACTCCAGCCTGGGTGACAAAGTAAGACTCCATCTCCAAAAAAAAAAAAAAAAAAGTTAAGACAGTAAATTTTAGGTTATGTATATTTCATTATACTTTTTTTAAAGCTTTGTCAAACCACAGTTCCACCTCCTCCACAAGCCCTCTCTCAACTCCCACCAACACCAAACTGGAGGCAAGATTTCTTATCTCTGAGCCTCTGGCCTTCTCACCAATTTTTGCTAAGAGCTCTGCCCACCACACAGTATCCCCTGAGCAGAGGCTACACCCCCTCAATCCCTCTACAGTGCCGTGCCCTCAGAAAGCACACGCCAGTGGGGAAGACAAAATCAGTGGTCAGGGACACTGGCTCATGCCTGTAATCCCAACACTTTGGGACGCTGAGGCAGGAGGATCACTTAGGCCCAGGAGTTTGACACTAACTTGGGTAACATAGTAAGACCCATTACAAAAAAATTTAAAAATGAGCCAGCATGGTGGCACACGCCTGGGGTCCCAGCTACTTCGCAGACTGAGGTGAGAGAATTGCCTGAGTCCGGGAGATTGAGGTTGCAGTGAGCTATGATGGCACCACTGCTCTCCAGCCTGGGTGACAGAGCAAGGCCCTGTCAAAAAAAAAAAAAAAACAAAAAAAAAAAATACCCAAATGCTTTTTTTTAGATCAGGACAGCCTGAGCATAATATCCACTCAGCCACTCAATTCGACTTTTTTTTTTTTGAGATGGAGTCTTGCTCTGTTACCCAGGCTGGCGTGCAACGGCATGATCTCGGCTCACCGAAACCTCTGCCTCCCGGGTTCAACTGATTCTCATACCTCAGCCTCCCAAGTAGTTGGGACTACAGGCACCCGCCAATACACCCAGCTAATTTTTATATTTTAGTAAAAATGGGGTTCACCACATTGGCCAGGATGGTCTCAAACTTCTGACCTCAAGTAATCCACCCGCCTTGGCCTCCCAGAATGCTGGGATTACAGGTGTGAGCCACCACGCCCATCCCCTTTTCTCCTTTGAGACAGAGTCTCGCTCTGTTGTCTACGCTGGAGTGCAGTGGTGTGATCTTGGATCACTGCAACCTCCACCTCTTGGGTGCAAGCGATTCTCCTGCCCCAGCCTCCTGAGTAGCTGAGACTACATGCATGCAACACCACACCTGGCTAATTTTTGTGATTTTTGGTAACGACAGGGTTTCACCATGTTGGCCAGGCTGGTCTTGAACTCGTGACCTCAAGTGATCCGCCCACCTTGGCCTCCCAAAGTGCTTGGATTACAGGCATAAGCCACCACACTCGGCCAGCTCCACCATCTAAGAGCTGCATCTGTAGCAGCCCTCCCTCTCTTTAAGCTTCAGTCTCATTTGTAACACAGGACTAATTATACCAACCCCATTGACAGAGAAATCAAATGAAATTACAGGTGTTCAAATTTGCCCTCCTCAGAGGCTTTCTGTGTAAAGCAGTTACTATCCCATCCCCACTGTTAGCACCCAATTTTTGCCTCCGTAGCAGTTATCACAATCTTTATTTTGTTCATTACCTTGTTTACTGAATTTTATTATTTTAGAGAAAAGGTGCTCTGTCACTCAGGCTGGAGTGCAGTGGGGTGATCATGGCTCACTTCAACCTCGAACTCCTGGACTCATGTGATCCTCCTGCCTTTGCCTTGAGGAGCTGGGACTACAGGCATGCATCACCACGCCCAGCTAATTTTTTTAAAATTATTTTTTGTAGAGACGGAGGTCTATTTTTTGTAGAGACGGAGGTCTATTTTTTGTAGAGACGGAGGTCTCGAGGGCTGGGTGCAGTGGCTCATGCCTGTAATCTAGGCATTTTGGTAGGCCAAGGTGGGCAGATCACCTGAGGTCAGGAGTTCGAGACCAGCCTGGCCTACATGGCGAAACACTGTCTCTACTAAAAACACAAAAATTAGCTGGGCGTGGTGGCATGCACCTGTAATCCCAGCTACTCAGGAGGCTGAGGCAGGAGAGTCGCTTGAACCTGGCAGGCGGAGGTTGCAATGAGCCGAGATCGTGCCATTGCATTCCAGCCTGGGCGACAAGAGCGAAACTCTGTTTAAAAAAAAAAAAGAAAAGAGAGAGTTGGAGGTCTCGCTACGTTGCCTAGGCTGGTCTTGAACTCCTGGCCTCAAGCCATCCTCCCACCTCAGCCTCCCAATGTGCTGGGATTGTAGGCGTGAGCCACGAAACCTGGCCTGAATTTTTCCGTCTGCATTCCTGTATTTTCCCTGAGCCTGGCCTGTGGCAGGGGTTTAATACATTTGTGTTAATGGCTGCTTGAATGACTACATGATTTTGTGTAGCCTTTCCAACACTCGTGCCCGGCAAATGGAATGATTCCCCTTTAACACATGGGTGAGCCAAGGGTCAGCAAACTTCAGCCCCTGGACCACATCCAGCCACCATCTGACTGTGCAGAGCCTGCAAGCCAAGAATGAGTCTTAGATTTTTAAATGACTGGGAGACATAAATTGAAACAAGAATTTTTCATGGCATGTAAAATTATATACAATTCAAACTTCTACATCCATAAATATGTACTGGGCCACACCCATTCATTTACGTGCTTTCTGTGGTGCTCGGGCACTGTGAGGCAGTGAGAGGTTGCAGAAACCATGTGGCCCACAAAGCCGAGAACAGTCACTGTGTAGCTCTTACTGTAGCTTTCTTTCCTTTCTTTTCTCTTTTTTCTTTTTTTGAGATGGAGTCTTGCTTGGTCGCCTAGGCTGGAGTGCAGTGGCATGATCTCTGCTCGCTGCAACCTCTGCCTCCCGGCTTCAAGTGATTCTCCTGCCTCAGCCAAGGAGCTGGAATCACAGGCGTGTGCCCCATGCCTGACTAATTTTTGTATTTTTAGCAGAGACGGGTTTTCACCATGTTGGCCAAGCTAGTCTCGAACTCCTGGCCTCATGTGATCCACCCACCTCAGCCTCCCGAAGTGCTGGGATTACAGGATGAGCACCGTGCCCTTTCTTTCTCTCTCTTTCTTTCTTCTTTCTCTCTCTCTCTCTCTCTCTCCCTCCC
>NW_016107323.1:10403388-10406828 GCF_001604975.1 Cebus imitator
GGTTTCACCATGTTGACCAGGATGGTCTCGATCTCTTGACCTCGTGATCCACCCGCCTCGGCCTCCCACAGTGCTGGGATTACAGGCTTGAGCCACCGCGCCCGGCCCAGAAGCGCTCTTTTTAAAGTGCTCTCTCTTCCAGCTATTAAAGAGCCCTCCTTTGCCTGCTTTTGGTCCGTGGTATCCAGTTTAGTTCGTTTGGTCAGCTGTCAGGTCCTTGTACGCCCAGACCCTCCTGGCGTTGGTCCAGATTTTGCACATGCTGTTCTTTCTGCCTGGGGCACAACTCCTTTTCCTCTAATTAATCCACATTCAGCTTCCGATTCTTAGTTCTCAGGACGCTTTTTGCAGGAAGCCCTCCCTGACTACTCCCAGCCTAGGTGGACCTCCCAGTTGCTGTAAGCTCTCATTAACCCAGGTCTTCTCCTTCAAAGCCTCAAGCACTGGGATTACAGGGCTTATGTTTGGAATTACGCAATTGGAATCATGTTTAGAATCACCTCTTCCTTGTAGAATCCCAGACTTTTTTTTCTTTTTTGAGATGAAGTCTCATTCCATCACCCAGGCTGGAGGGCAGTGGCGCGATCTCAGCTCACTGCAACCTCCACCACCCGGGTTCAAGCAATTCTCCTGCCTCAGCCTCCCGAGTAGCTGGGATTACAGGTGCCCACCACTACACCCAGGTAATTTTTGTATTTTAGTAGAGATGGGGTTTTGCCATGTTGGCCAGGCTGGTCTCGAATTCCTGACCTCAAGTGATCCACCTGCCTTGACCTCCCAAAGTGCTAAGGATTATAGACTTGTTTACCACCTGCCCCTCCCACCGTGCCTGGCAGAGCAGGCCCTCCTGCAGCTGTGCCGAACACTGTGCCGGCATCATCTCACTCATTCAGACTTCAGCAGAGACCCAGAAGGTTGGCACAATTGTTTCCACTTCACAGATGAGAGAGCTGAGGCAGAGAGGCAAAGCGGCTTGTCCAGGAGCACACAGCCCACCACTGAGAAGTGGCTCCAAACTCAGCTCTGCCTGAAAGTGACCAGCTGAAGCTACTGAGGAAACTGCCCAACTGAGCCGGGACAGCCCCCATTTCCTGCCCTCTCCCCATCATCCTGCTGTCCTCCTCCCTGTCCTTGGGGTCAGCCAGGAAGGATGCTGGAAGACACTCCCTGCCAGCAGAGTGACTCAGCAAGGCGGCTCCTCCAAATCTGCTCTCCAAAATCACATCCTTGTGAAGTTGGCCTTGCTCCACCCTCCCTGAGCTGCACAGCCCTCCCCCAGGCCCCTCAGGACCCCTCTCCAGCTCTCTGCTGGAGAGAGGCAGAGTAAGGAGGATTGCTCTTCTTCTGGTGGAGTTGGGGGGACTTCACTGTCCTTCCAGTCCCTCCCACCCTCTTTCCTGTATCACTAACTCAGTGCCAGGAAACCCAGAGAGGTGCACACAGGGGTCAGGCTGGACAGGAAAGGGTAACAGGCTCAATGCCTTGGGATTCTTATAAAAACTTACATCAGATCACATCCTCCTGTGCTCTAAAGCCTCCCATGGCTCCCACCTTCCTCCCACTGACAGCCAAGTCTGCAGTAGCCTCCAGGGCCTGATCTGGCCCCTGTTCTCGCCTGCCTGGTCTCCCTTCCTTCTCTCTGGCTCACTGTTCTAGCCACTCTTCGAAATCTGTCATTATTCTCCTGCCCCAGGGCCTTTGCATCTACTGATCCCTCTCTTCCCCTGGATCCTCATCAGCCATTCTCAGGTCTCAGTCAAAATGTCATGTCCTCAGAGAGGCCTTCCATGATAGCCTAAGCAAAGCAGCCGCCCCCTCCTCACCCTGTGGAATGATTTGTCGACCTGCTTCTCACCCATGACCTCACTAGAGTATAAGCTCCAGGAGGGCAAGGACCAGGTCTCTCTGCTCCCTGCTATCCCCCCAGCACGTGGCACAGGCCCTGGCACATAGTAGGTGCTCAATAAATATTTGTTGCATTAATGACTCCTTGAAAAGGACCTAAGGTAAGGGGTTGGGGGGGCCTTTCCCAGCCTGCAGGCTCCCTGGGTGGTGGGGACTTCCAAATATTCAGCCACCCCACCTGTCCTGGGAGGCAGTGGACAAGAGGGGAAGGGGGTGGATTTAGCATGAAGCAGCCAAGAGGTCTCAGCCTGGCTCTGCCACTCTTTTCCTGGCCATCCTTACCTCCCTGAACCTCGGAGTCTTCATCTATAGCACAGAGATAATCACGCCCACCTCACCGGGTTTGGGGAGGACTTGTGAGCACAGTGCTGACCTAAGTGCTCAATCACTTGGAGAGATTATCTGGCACAATTATATGGTATGACCTCCTACTTTTCCTGCCCCCACGGAGCACGCTCCAAGAGGCAGCACTCAATTTTATAAGCACAGTAACCACAAACCACTTTCCCATCTGTAAAATGGGCTTAATTGCTTGTTGGCTGCTTCAGAGGGTGAACTTGAAGGCACTTTACAGCCTTATAAAGTTGCTGCGGGCATTGAATACGCTCTGCCCATCAGTTTGAGTTTGGGATTCCTGCTAAAGAAATGGCGACAACTCCAGCCCCTGGCAGCTGGAGGAGACTCCAGGAGGTCATCGTGAGCAGTCCCCTGCCTTTTCCCTCCACGCCAGATCTGCTGTGCCCTCTTCTCCCCCTATAGACATCAGAGTGGAAAGACGCAAGTTCCCCGTGGCCTGTCTCCAGGGCCATGCCCTCCCTGCCCTGGGAGGAAGGCCTTTTGCCTCTAACTCCAGCGTCATCGGTCCTCCCTCAATGCTCCCCATTCAAATCATAGCGCCAGCAGATCCTCCGCTGATCAGGCCAGAAACCTGGAGCCATCCACGCTCCTCTTTCTCCCACCACTACGCGCCCCACAGTCTAATCCGTCCATACGCCCCACTCACTGTGCCTCTGACATTGACTCCGAATCCCCCCACTTTCTTCCCATCTCCCATAACCACCATGGCTCACCTGGATGGCTGCCGGAGCCTCCCCAAGGGTCTCCCTGCTACCACCCATCCCCCCTCAATCCATTCTCCCCAGAGCAGCCAAAGAGATCCCTTGAAGAAATAAATCAGGTTTTGACATCCCTCTTTGTAATACTGAGTGTCAACTTGATTGGACTGAAGGATGCAAAGTACTGTTCTTGGGTGTGTCTGTGAGGTGCTGTCAAAGGAGATTTACATTTGCCGGATGGGTTTGGTGGCTCAGGCCTGTAATCCCACCACTTTGGGAGGCCAAGGTGGGCCGATCACTTGATACTGGGGGTTCAAGACCAGCCTGGCCAACATGGCAAAACCCTGTTTCTACTAAAAATACAAAAAAAAAAAAAAATGAGCTGGGCGTGGTGGTGTGTGCCTGTAATCCCAACTATTGGGGAGGCTGAGCACGAGAATCACTTGAACTCCGGAGGCGGGGATTGCAGTGAGCTGAGAT
>NW_016107323.1:10407860-10411216 GCF_001604975.1 Cebus imitator
ATCCTGGCTCACTGCAACCTCCGCCACCCAGGTTCAAGCGATTCACCTCCCAGGTCCTGAAGATTACAGGCACCCACCACCATGCCCAGCTAATTTTTGAATTTTTAGTAGATACGGGGTTTTGCCACAATGGCCGGGCTGGTCTCCAACTCCTGGCCTCAAGTGATCCACCTGCCTCAGTCTTCCAAAGTGTATACATTTACTTCTTGATTTGTCTATTAAGGAAACTGTCAGCTCCTTGAGAGTAGTGAGTTTTGTCTATATCGTTCCCTGGTATATCCCAGGGTTCAGTCAGTGCCTGGCACATAGTTGATGCTCAATAAATATTTATCGATTGGAGGAACACAGCCCCACCCAACCCCAGCTTCCTACCGGGATACTCACATCTATCACGGGGGTCTGGTTCACACCTGAAGCTGGAAATTGAGGGCTAATGTGAGCCCCTGTGGACGGGCCCCTGGCCCCAGGCACTGTCTCTACCATTAGCAGCACACAAAGCACACTCAGTGCCCAGCGCAGATCCAGCCATCTGCCGGCCATCCAGCCCCACGGGGCCTGGGCCTCACTCTTCACTTCCCTTTCTGCAGTAGCTCAGTTCCAAACAGCTGGTGGCTCCAGTGGCCTGCAAGGTGGGGGTGAGAAGTGGGGGACAGCATCACTGAAAACCCATAGACCCAGCAAAAGGGGCCTGAAGACTTTCTCAGCTAAGGAACTGACTTCCTGCCTCCCCATGGCAAAGGAAAGCTGATGGAGAAACCCATGTTCTGCACAGAGACCCCAGGCCCCACCCATTCAGCGTACAGATCAGATCAGATATGCCCTTCTTTCTGAGCCCCCATGGAAACCTATCCTGCCCTGCCTGGCCCCTGCCTGGGACCAGAATGTCAGGGCTGCAAGGGACTAGGAACTTGAGCCAGGATTCAGAGTCTCAGGCTTCTGGGGCCAGGTGGGTGAGACACATGTGGGAAGCGGACAGTGAGCGGGAGTGCAGAAGCCCTCAAAACAAAACCAGGCCAGGCGCGGTGGCTCTCGCCTGTAATCCTAGCACGTTGGGAGGCTGAGGTGGATGGATCACCTGAGGTCAGGAGTTCAAGACCAGCCTGGCCATCATGGTGAAACCCCATCTTAAAGAAAAAGAAAAAAAAAAAAAAACCCTCCTACTAGGGGTGGACTTGGCCTCCGGGCCACCACTCTGAGACCTAGAGAGGCTTGCCTGCCACATTTTATGGGGCCCACTAAGCAATGCTGTTGTTCTATGTCTTACCAGGAGCCAAGCTTAACATGGATGACTTCATTCTATCCCCACAACATGCCGAGAGGGGGCAGTGTTACCATTCCACTTTGCAGGTGAACTAACTGTGGCACGGAGAGGTGAAGCCAGGCTTCTTTCCTCCCTGCACCACGCCTCCCTCATCCAGTCCTCAGAACAATTCTGGAAATGTCACCCCCAACCTGCACAGCAGGGAGAGGGGTTCAGAGGAGTTTTGTTTGGTTTTGTTTTCAGACGGAGCCTCACTCTGTCACCCATGCTGGAGTGCAGTGGCACCATCTCGGCTCACTGCAACCTCTGCCTCCCTGGTTGAACTGATTCTCCTGCCTCAGCCTCCCAAGAAGCTGGGATTACAGGCACGCACCACCATGCCTGGCTAATTTTTGTATTTTTAGTAGAGACAGGGTTTCACCATGTTGGCCAGGCTGGTCTCGAGCACCTGGCCTCAAGCGTTCTGCCCACCTTGGCCTCCCAAAGTGTTGGGAATCACCACGCCTAGCAGAGGAATTCTGCAACCCGCCCAAGGTCACACAGCAAGAGGGTCACAGAGCCAACAGCCCCTCCGATGGGGAACTTAAAGCCAAGAGGGAAGTGAGTTGCTCAGAGACACACAGTGGGTTAGCAGTGGGGCTGGGCTGGTCACCACCATGTACCTCTTCCCTCAAGACCAGGGCCGAAACAGCTTCAATTTGTTTCAAAGTAATTAAACTGGAAAAACAAAAGCCCTCAGCAAACTAAATTTCCTCTTTTGGCTTTTTCACGTGTTCTATGATGAGTGTGTCTTATTTTTGCAATCAGGAAAACCAAAGCCCATAAAAGCGTTTTTTTCTTTAAGTATGCACAGGTGTTTCTCAATGTGCTGACAGCCTGAGGGGAGGGAGAGGCAGTAGGGAGGGGAAGAGAGGTCAGAAAGGCGCGTGTCTCAGCCACGGTTCCTCACCTGTCCACGGAAGACACGGCCCTTCCTCTTCCGTGGTTCTCCTGAATCACTCCAAGGAGTCCGAGTTGCTCTATTTGGCACCAAGTTGAAACGGGACACTCCTGGCTTCCAATTCGTCTCGGCCACTTATTATCTGTGTGGCCTTGGGGAAGTTACTTCACCTCTCTGGGCCTCTTATTCTTCATCTGTGAAATGGACACAAATGCTGGCCAACGGGGTATACAATAAGAGCTCAATAAATGCTCGCGTCCCTGCTGTCCCCAACACCTTAAGATCAGCATGCGTCTTGTTTCTCCTGACTGCCGATTTATTTTACTGATTCACAAGTGAGCATGTATTGAGCGCCTTCTGTAAGCATGGACGGATGCCCAGCGCTCGGATGGTCACGGATCTGCTAAGGGACAGAGGCGGGAAATCGGGGCTGCGCATTCCAGGGACGAGACCCCAGGGACATCTCCGTGCTCCGTTTCCCGATCCGGACGGAGGCTGAGAAGTCGAACTCAAGGCACCCGGGCCCTCCGGCCGTGCAGGGGAAGGCGGCTCTTTCTTACCTCGGACCGCGCATGGGACTCGCAAACTCCGAACCTCTACCTCGCCAGGCCTCACGGCCTTCCAGGTCCCTGACCCCCGGCCCGACCTTCCGCCCGCGAAGCCGCCAGTCCCAGTGCCCCGCCCGCTGCAGCCTCCGGGCTCAAACTCCTCCCGTCCGGGCCCGCCCCAGCCCCGGCCACGCCCTCAGAACACGCCCCCTCGGGACACGCCCCAGAAGGAGCGCCTCGCCCCTGCCCTTAAAGGCACACCTCCCAGGGAGCTTCCTAGGGTCTTCACTCTCTCGACCCTCCTCTCCTTCCTCTTTGAAATTGAGATACAAGCAGATGGGTAAGGACTGCTGGAAGCCAGAGAGGGACAGTTAGAGACTGAAACTAGGAGGTTCATTTCCCGAGGGTGGAGGGACCAGAGGGTGTCAAGCTGCTCCTGGTAATGAATAGTGACAAAGAGGATTTTAGAAAATCCCAGGTGGAGAAAGCCCCACCCTACCCACGAATGTTCTGGCCGTTTCACCTGAAATCCTTTTGAGATACTAATTGGGTTCAGCATTCCCCTCTAGTAGCATGGCTTTTTTTTTTTTTTTTTTTTTTTTTTTTT